>NW_025966908.1:0-3769 GCF_021869965.1 Rhincodon typus | reverse complement strand
GCTGTGTTCATCCAGCTCTACACCTTGTTATCTAGCCAATACACTAAGTTCTGGTTTAGCTAGGGAATGGCAGGTTAGGTGGAAGTATAGGGTGGAACAACTTCAGAGTTTAAGCTGCTGTTGTTACTAAATCACTTCAATGTCTTGGGTTCAGAAACTCAAAGCAAAAATAAAAGATTTGAAGATGATCCAAAATTAGAAAAATAAGAAGAATTAGCCTAAAAATCACAGAAGGATCATAAGATCATAGGACGTTGGAGTAGGTATAAACCATTTGGCCCCTCCAGCTAGCTCTGCCAATCAATCAGATCAATAAAGCTGATATAATCATCACTTTAACTCCACTTTCCTGCATGTCCTCATAACACTTGTTGCTCAAGACTCTGTTCAACTCATCCTTGAATATATTCAATGACTCAGCCTTCACTTTCTCCACTGGGTAAGAGAATTCAATCGACCAATCTTTGATACAAAGATTGGGGGAGCTGTGGACAGTGAGGAAGATTGCCAGAGAATACGAAAAACAAGCTGGGCTGGAGACTTGGGCAGAGAAATAGCAGATGGAATCTAATCCAGCCAAAGGCAAGATGATGCATTTTGGGAGATCTAATAGAGTCATAGAGTCCAACAGCACAGAGACAGGCCCTTTGGCCCAAACTGCTCCATGCCGACCAAAATGTCCATCCTCACCAACCCCATCTCCCTGCACTTGGCCCATATCCTTCTATACCTTTCTTATCCAAGTATTCATCCAAATGCCTTTTAAATGTTATTAATGTACCCCCCTCAACCACTTCCACGAGCAGCTCATTCCATATGTGTACCACCCTCTGTGTAAAAACGTTACCCCTCAGGTTCCCATGTATTCTTTCCCCTCTTACCTTTAACTGATGACCCCTAGCCCTCGATTTCCCAACCCTGGGAAAAAGGCCGAGTGCATTCACCCTATCCGTGCCTCTCATGATCTTACACACTTCTGTAAGATTTCCCCTCAGCCTCCTATGCTCTAAAGAAAAAAGTCCTAGATTGTCCAGCCTCTCCCTGTAATTCCCTAATACAGGAGGGAAGTATTCAGTAAATGACAGAACATTTAGTAGCATCAACAAACAGACGGATCCTGGCATGCAGGTCCACAGTTCCCTGAAAGTGGCAAAATAAATGGATAAGGTGGTCCAGAAGACAGATGGCATGCTTGCCTCCACAGGTCAGGGCATGGACTATAAAAATTGGCAAGTCATGTAACAGCTGTTAGAACTTTAGTTAGGCCACATTTGGAATATTGTGTACAGTTCTGTTCGCCACACTACCAGAAGGATGTGGTGGCTTTGGAGAGGATACAGAAATGGTTTACCAAGATGTTGCCTGGTTGGAAGGTATAAGCTATGAGGAGAGATTGGACAATTTTGGTTTATTTTTACTTGAAAGTTGAATGGTGAGGCGTGACCTGATAGAAGTTTACAAAATTATGAGTGGCATGGGTAAAATGGATAGTGGGAGTCTTTTTCCCATGGTTGAAATGTCATTTACCAGGGGACACAGATTTCAGATTAAACAAGGTAAGTTTAAAGAAGATGTGAGAGGCAGGTGTATTACACAAAATGTGGTAAGTGCCTGGAATGCGCTGCCAGAGGAGGTGGTGGAGGTGGATATAATAGCGACATTTAAGAGGTATCTTGGCAGATATATGAACAGGCAGGGAATAGAGGGATACAGACCATGTCAAGGCAAAAGGTTTTTAGTTTGGACGGGCATTATGTGTCAGGGCAGTCTTGCTGAATCAAAGGGTCTGTCCCATGCTGTATTGTTCAATCATGATCTGAAAGAAGAAATTCTTCTCACCTCCATTTTAGATGGGAGGGCTCCTATTTTAAAAATGTGTCATTTACTTCTTCATTCTCCTATGAGAACAAACATCCCCTCAGCATCTAACCTGTCAAACCCCGTTAGAATCTGATGTGTCTCAGCATGAAGACACTGTCAATCATGGTCGGGGTGGGGGGAGTGGGTGGTGTGGTGGGAGGTTGGGAGAGGTTGGGGGTGAGGTTTGCAGTGTAATTCTCGATTCAGGAAAAATAGACCTCCCAATTGCTTACCATTTTAATAAACCATCTTGCTCTCATGCTAACATTTGGGCTTACTGCAATATTCCAACGAGGCACAATGCTAGCCGAAAGAATAACGCTTCATTTTCTGCTTCGGCAAAGTGCAATTTTGAGGTCTCAACTTTGAATTCCACAACTTTAGAAAGTGACCACATATATCTGTTCTCCATTTTTCTTATAGTCTCCACCACCCTCCCCTCACAGCCTGTTTTGTTTATGTCTTGTATACTTTGCTCTTATTAAAAAAGACTCATTCTCTCTCTTTCACACTTTAATTTACACCCATTTTATATCTCTTTTTTTCACCATCATTAACAACCACTTTGTCTTTTACACTGGACTTCTCTACCATCTGTTACCTTGCTTTTCCTCTGACCCTGTTACAAATATAACACCTTTCCACCACCTCTCGGTTCTGACGAGTCATACTGGACTTGAAACTTTGACTCTGTTTCTCTATCCACAGATGCTGCCAGGCCTGTTGAGTTTCTCCAGCATTTCCTGTTTTTGTTAACTGTTCATGTAATTGAGTCAGAACTCTTCAAAGCCTCTGCTTCTAACTCAGAATTAGAAACATTTTTACAGAGTTTCAGGCAATGAGTATTTTCCTACCGAAAGGTTAAATTTCTTGAACAATTCCCACATTGTAACCTTCCACACGGAACTGAGATGCAACTCCTATTTACACTGCTGCAATGATAATCTTCCTAGAACAAATATTTTACTCAATTATGCAATTCCTTTGAACAAAATGTACTGGAATTTTTAATCTCACTTGAAAGAATTTGTAATCACTTAAAGCCATCAACAAAGTCTGAAGTGGTAGACACCCGCTGTGTTAATGACAGCTTGTGAAATAAGATCAGGCAGCAGTAATCCAATAAACCCCTTTGGGATTTCTCAAAAGACAGAGTAAAATAGGAAGACATGATATTTTTAACACTCCAAGCATTTTTTGATGATTTAAACAACAGGACTTTTAAATAGTCAGACAGTTAACAGCTGCCTCTGACAGTTACTTTTTACAGTTTTTCTTGACAGTTTTGACAATTGATTTTGATAGGTCTATCGACAGTTCCAATGTACTTGTCTGTTAAACGGTTTATGCACTTTTGTCCACATTCATGCCTCCTTTTAACAATTCCAAATGTTACTGTACCTTGTCCAAAGTCCATCTTATCTCCCTCAAATGAAATCTGAACTCCAGTAAAATATGCCCTGGATAATACCCAAAGGGGTATTTCTGCTACTCAAAGAAATGTGCAATGTTCAGATTTGCTCTTGTCAGGCTTAGTCTGTAATTTTTGAGCTTCATATAACTACAAAATCTGACTTGATTGAAGAAAGCTGGTTACACTACTCTATGATTTATGCATGTATGAAATGTGGTCCAGCTCCATGAAAAAGTGAGTTTAGTGTGTGGTGAGTTACTAAGTCTCAATATTTTTCTGCAAGTTATCTCTAGCGAGCATTTAATTGACTTCTAATGGGATAAGAATTAAATTCAGGAAAGAAAGTTAAGCTTGTTTTTTCTAGCCTTAGGCTGAGTAAACAAGTTCTTTTTGGGAAGAGCTGATTAGGTAATTAGGCAAAGTAGTTCAATCTTTTCTTGCATTATGGCTCCAAAGACTGCAAATGTGGAGGTCTCTAAACCATCCCTATGTCTG
>NW_025966907.1:0-28286 GCF_021869965.1 Rhincodon typus | reverse complement strand
TAGGCCTCCCCATGCAAATAAAATCACAGGGTGAAGCGTGTACGTGCGGAGCAGAAAAGCTGCTAACAGAATATTATGACCTTCTTGTCTGTGAACAGGGAACAGTAAATTTCTGCCTCATGACACCACTTCAGTGAAGAGCTGTCCTAGCCATTCAACATCCCAAAAACAGATTGGTCATTATCTGATCATTATCACATTGTTTGAAGAGCTTGCTCTGTGCCACTGCAATTCCTCCATTTATGCAAAGGAAATAAAAGCAAGCTTAGATCATTTTGCTTATTAAACCTGTTGCACCATTCAACTAGGTGATGTTGATCTTCTACCTCACGTTATTTTTCGCAGTATCACGCTGACCTTTGATATTTTGAGTTTCTACAAACCTATTGATGTCTGCCTTGAACGTATTCAATGGTTGCAGAGTAAAGTGGAAAACTCCAAAAATTCCCCATTCTCTCAGTGAAGAAACTCCCCCTCATCTCACCCTTTAAAGTGCTTTTGTTGAATTGAATTTAATAATTTATTGTCACGTGTATCCAGTGCAAAAATGCAGTGATAAGTGTGTACCTTCACTGTACATACATGGTGCCATTCACTTTAACTTAGAATAAGATAAGAAAAAATAGGTAACTTAAGAGAGCCTGACTTTCCTTTCCATTGCCGCAGTCCTCCTCAGGGTTTTCCAGCCCTCACCATGCCTCCGCCAGAGCCCTGCTCCGGGCTTCCCAGTCCATGCCATTCCGCTGCCAGCACCTTGCTCTGGGCTGCCTCACCGGCTTGCTCTCACCACTGCTGCCTCCCTGGCTCAATCTGGCTGGCTCACTCTTGACTGGCCACTGTCGCTACGGCCCATGGTCGATCCGCTGGCGCTGCAGCACACAACCCACATACTCAGCTCTCACCACGTGGTTCCTGGTCGCAACCTGACTCCTTCGGTAGGTAGTTAAAAGGAGTGGAGGGGATAGAATGACTACAGAGGGACAGAGAAGAAAGGAAAGAAAGGAAGCACAAAGAAAGAAGGAGAAACAGAACTGGTGAGCAGAGTGAAGCTCCGAATGGAGACTTAACCTGCTGCCATCTTGCCGGACACTTTGTCCTCTGACTGTAAACATCCAAACCAGGGAAACAACCTTCCTGCATGTGCCCTGTCAATCTCTGTAAACATTTTGGATGCTTCAATTAAGATTTCTCTCATATTTTTAAATCTAGAAAATGCACCTCAATCTCTTCTCAGAAGACAATCTTGCCATCCAGGAATCAGTCTAGGGAATCTTTGTTGCACCTTTGATGCACATTACTTCATTGATCTTAAGGTGCTTGGAGATGTTACGGGTCATGTGAGATGCCATATCAATGCAAATCTGTTCTTTTAAGTTGCTTCCATAAATTCTGCTTCTTTGACAAAACTTTTGCATATTGATCACCAATACGTCTTTACGCAGTTTGTTTGTTAATTCCCCTTGGGACTTCTTAATTAGTTATAAATCTTAGCTGAAAAATCTATGTAGATGCAAATTGTTTTAAACTGCTGTGACTTGTTATATAAACAAATGAGGCAGCTATGTCTTTATGAAATAAAAACAGAAAGTCCTGGAAATAGTCAATAAATCCGGCAGCATCAATGGAGAGACAAGACTTTTTTATTCCCTGGATCTTAGGAGACTGAGAGGTGACCTTGTGGAGGTCTATTAAATAATGAGAGGCATAGGTAAGGTAAATAGTCAATATCTAAACTTCATGGTAGGGCAGTCTAAAACTAGAGGCCATAGGTTTAAAGTGAGAGGGGAGAGATACAAAGGATCCAGGGGGACAATTTTTCACACTAAGGATGATGGGTGTCTGGAATGGACTGCCAGATATAGTGATGGAGGTGAGTACAATTTCATCATTTAAGAAACATTTGGACAGATACATGGAAGTGATAAGTATGGAGGGATTTTGAAAAAATGCAGGCAAATGGGACCTGATTAATTGTGAAAACTGGACAGCAGAGGCAAGTTGGGATGAAATGTATTCAAGAAAATGTTCTTATTCAATGTGTAGATGTACCTATTGGAGAAGAAGCAAAACCTGACCTTCTTTTGGGAAATAAGGCAGGGTAAGTGACTGAAGTGACAGTTAGGCGGCACATTGGGGCAAGTGATCATAATTGTATTAGCTTTAATATAGCTATGGAAAAGGATAAACCTGATCAAAAAGTTAAAGATCTAAATTGGATTAAGGCCAATTTTTACAGTGTTCAGCAAGAACTTTCAAAACTTGACTGGGAGAGGTTATTCACAGGTAAATGGACAGTTGGAAAATGGGAGGACTTTAAAATGAGATAATGCGAATTCAGAGACAGTATGTTCCTGTTAGTGTGAAGGACAAGGCTGGTACATGTAGGGAATACTACTTGACTAGAAAAATGGACTATCTGATCAAGAAGAAGGAGGAATATGTCAGGTATAGACTGCTAGGATTGAGTAAATCCCTAAAGGAGTTTAAGAGCAACAGGAGCATACTTAAGAGGGAAATCAGAGGGAAATCAAGAGACCATGAGATATCTTTGACAAATAAGATTAAGGTGAATCCTAAGAGATTCTACAAATACATTGAGGGCAAAAAAAGTAACTAGGGAGAGAATAAGGCCCCTTAAAAGCCAACTACATCATATATTTCTGATGTTATGGACCAGACCAAACCCTCTCAAAATATATTAAAAAGATAACCTAACTTTTTCTTGTTTTAAAGGCATTGCATTCCAGATGCAATTCAATTGTTCAAACTAAAAGTCTTGAAGCAAAACACACTTTATTTATACTATAGTTAAAATACAAGTAAAGAAAGAAGAAATTGGCATAATCTCTTGGAAAACTTAACAGAATAATAGATTATTTAACTAATAAACAGTGACTGTTCCAATATAATAACATCCCATAAACACATCCTTGGCAAAGGCAAATTTAATAAAATAGATTGTCTCACATATAACTATCTAGTCCAGGAGAGAAAAAACATACCATCGAGAGAGAATTCTGGGAGAGAGAGTAACAGGGAGAGACATACTGCTGCTTCCAAACCCAACTTCAAGACCCCAACAACTGTTACTGAAAAACTAAAACTAAAAATCCTTGTTCTATGGGAGATTGACCCCACCCATTCAGGCTGCTTCTGTTGTTCTGAATTCAGAAAAAAATCCCAAGGCCATCAAACTGTTTATTTTGTGGGCTTTGAAGCAGACTGCACTGTATATCTGACTCAACCTTTCTTCATAGATTAAAAACAGGACCAAATACACATCTTAAAGCCTAGTATCATCATAATAAAACTGCAGGAGATGGGTGAGATACTAAATGAATATTTTGTGTCACTATTTACTGTGGAGAAGGACACAAAAGCAAAGGAACTTCGGGAAATAAATGGTGATGCCTTGAAAAGTGTCCATATTACAAAAGAGGGGGTGCTGGAAGTTTTAAAACACATAAAAGTAGATAAATCCCTTGAACCTGATCAGGTATACCCCAGAACTGTGGAAAGCTAGGGAAGAGATTGCTGGGCCCCTTGCTGAGATAATTGGATCATCGACAGCTACAAGCGAAGTGCCAACATACTGAAGGGTGGCTAATGTGGTGCTATTATTTAAGAAAAGCTGTAAGGAAAAGCCAGGGAACTATAGACTGGTGACCCTAAGGTCAGTGATGGGTAAGTTGTTAGAGGGGATTCTGAGACACAGGATTTACATGTATTTGGAAAGGCAAGGACTGATTAGAGATAGACAACATGGCTTTGTGCATGGGGAATCTTGTCTCATTAACTGGATTGAGTTGTTTGAAGAGGTGGCAAAGAAGATTGGTAAAGGCAGGGCAGTCAATGTTGTCTGTATGGACTTCAGCAAGGCATTCGACAGGGTTCACATGGCAGACTGGTTAGCAAGGTTAGATCACATGGAATCCAGGGAGAGCTAGCCAATTGGATACAAAATTGGCTTGAAGGTAGGAGACAGAGGGTAATGGTAGAGGTTTGTTTTTTGGACTGGACGCTGGTAACCAGTGGTGTGCCACAAGGATCAGTGCTGGGTCCTCTGCTTTTTGTCATTTATGTAAATGACTTGGATGTGAATATAGCAGGAATGGTTAGTAAGTTTGCAGATGACACCAAAATTGGTGGAGTAGTATGCAGTAAAGAATGTACAATCTGACCTTGATCAGATGGGCCAGTGGGCCGAAGATTGGCGGATGGAGTTTAATTTGGCTAAGTATGAGGTGCTACATTTTGGTAAGGCAAACAAGGCAGGAATTACTCAGTTAATGATAGGGTCCTGGGGAGTGCTGCTGAACAAAGAGACAATGGGATGCAAGTGCAGCCTTCCTTGAAACGAGTTGCAGGTCAGGTGGTGAAGAGGCGTCTGGCATGCTTGCCTACTGGGAACAGTGCACTGAGTATAAGAGTTAGAACATCATGTTATAGCTGTATAAGACATTAGTGAGGCCAATTTTAGAAAACTGCATTTAAGTCTGGTCTCCCTGCTAGAGGAAAGATGTGGATAAACTTGAAAGGGTTCAAAAAGATTTGCAAGGATGATATTGGGATTGGAGGATTTGAACTATAAGGTGATGCTGAATAATCTAGGATTTTTAGCCTAGAGCGTTAGAGGCTGAGGGGTGACCTGACAGAAGTTTATTAAATCATGAGGGGCATGGAGAGCGTGAATAACTAAAGTCTTTTTCGTAGGGTAGGGGAGTCCAAAACTAAAGTGCATAGGTTTAAGGTGAAAGGGAAAAGATTTAAAAGGGACTTGAAGGGTTATTTTTTCATGCAGAGTATGGTGTGTGTTTAGAACGATCTACCAGAGGAGGTGGTGGAGGCTGGTACAGTTACAAGATTTCAAAGGCATCTGGATGCATACATGAATAGGATGTGTTTAGACGAATAAGGGCCAAATTCCGGCAAATGAGACTAGATTAGTTTAGGGTGTCACAGGTGTGTTGGACCAAAAGGTCTGCTTCTGTGGTGTATGACTTTCTAACTCTATGATCATGGTTGATCCTCTAACTCAATGCTATATTCCTGCTTCCTCCTGATACCCATTCTCTGCCATAGTTGATGCCAAGACTCAGTGTTTTTGAGAAGGATATAGGTATTGGTCTTAGGGCTAAAGGGATCAAAGAGTATGGGGCAAAAATGGGAACAGCATACTAAGGAGGATAATCAGCTGTGATAGTATAGAATGACGGACCAGGTTCAAAAGGCCAAGTAGCCTACTCCTGTTCCTTTTTTTATGTTTCTACTCCATGATGTCTTTTAAAGTCTAAAAAAAGTAAATGTGCTTCTTTCTTGAATCTACTCAGTGATTTAGCCTCTCCAGCCTTTTGTAACCAAAGACACCACTACCGACAATCAGTCTTGAGACTGAGAGCAAAGAGACTGACTGCAAGTGCATTTAAACAACTAGGGCATGTTTACTTTTACAGAGGCACTGACAAAGGGGACAAAAAAAAAACAATTGCATTGATTCAGAGTAGACCGGGCAGATCCCGTGTAGCCAGCTGGCTGTGTCTTAAGTCAGTCTCACTTGTTTCTGTTATGTCCGGATGAACAATAATGTGTTCTTGGGTGGTGGGGGCGTGGGAGGGGAAACAACAAAATCCCTGAATAACCAATACTTAACGGATTACAAACAAAGATTCGAAAACAAAAAGATTTAAAATCAATCACAACTCTTTGCTGGGATGACAGAGATTGACTTTTGCAATATAAATATCGCAGTAAGATTGCCATTCTCATTGCTGCGATTTTACAGTTTGGTGTTGAGGAGTAGTGTGGCATGTTCAGACGAAATGTTTGCAATCATTGAAAGGCATCGGAATGGAGACTTTTGTTTTTTTTCGAAATAAAGTTTATTTTTAAAAAGATGCATTCTGACATGTTATTAAAAGAAACAGTTGGAAAGAGCGTTTATACGTCCCCTGCATCCACTCCCCATACACAAACACCTTTGGAAGGAACAGCAACAACAACAACATACTATATTGATCGAATGACGAACTAACAGTCACATTTATTAGCAAGAGCGCGGTGCAATTGTGGAAATAGAAAATCAAACAAATCCCGTTTTGGGGTCGTTCAGCACTGAAAGAAAGTGGGTTAGGGTGTGAGAAGAAAACAACATTTACATAGTGCCATCCCATCCACACATGCTTGTGATACGGGGCTATTAGAAGGGGGCCTGAAAGTGGATAAATGCTGCCAGATATATTATATAAATTGCAGCCAATCTTTGTGAACTGGCAAGAAGGAACGAGGCGCTGTGCAGCGCACCCTGTGAGCCCTCAGACCAGCAGCTTGTGGCGCGGCCCCTTCTCTCTCGCAGTCTCTCTCTCACATCTCTCTCTCGACTCCTCCGCTCTTACGTCCGGATTTCCCGGTGCAAATATAGCCGGACGCAGGAAAACGTATTGTGGCGGGGAGAGTGCGGGAACGGCTGTTTTAAAAGCGGAGGGAAGGAGGAGCAGGCAATCGGGAGAGCAGAGAGAGAGACAGAGAGTCACAGCAGAATGTGCATTGACGTGGTGAAAAGTGCAGCCAGAGAGCACCAGCATTGAGCTCGCCACTCTTAAAGATCTAATTGCTTCCAAAAAAAAAATGAATTCAGACGCCAGCAGCAAACGCCTCTCGTTTTCCCTCTCCTTCATGAGCCTCTGGATCTTCTTGACAACAGCCCAGTCTCGTAAGTGAACAATTCCCCTTTATTGTTGTTGAGAAGAGACGGAAATGGGGGAGGGGGGATTGAGAAAGTGAATTTGCAGAAGAATTGGTGGAGGGTATGTATTCATTTTCTTTTATAACAGACTGATAGGGCTTGCTGAGGTAATGCCCCTACAAGTACTGTAGAGGAGTCATTGTGTTTTTATATGATAACGTGAATTTAAGACACGCAAAACTGCAACGTGAACAGACCAGTGACATTTGACATAGGTGCAAAATACTTTACAACCTAGTTTGTTCTAGTGTGTAGTCTAGGATGCCAAAAATAACGTATCCAGAGTCGGTAAGTTTTTATTGAGCAAATCCTGCCAATTCGCTACAAGCTAAGTTTTATTTTTGTCTTTACGTGTATATTATGCAACATAACCTTAATACTCTAGTCTCTGGTTCTGAAGCCAGATCAATGTTTGGGAACAGAATTGGACTTTGACAGCCACTCATTAGAATAGTTGATGCTTCTGCCTCAGAGTTGCTTCGAGGACCAGGAAACTAGTTGCAAACACATCGTTGTGTGTGGGCTTTGAGTCAGTTGTAGTACATGCTGGTGGATTCCAAAACATGCTTGTGCTATTACATGTATTCTTTGTTACAAACGTTGTTATTATTGGCAAAAAAGCCATTTTTAACTCGACGCGAGAACGTTGTAACTTTAATCGGGGAGAAAGTGCTTCTCATCACTAAAAATGCTAAGCAAACATTCCGAAATTATTTTTAATCCGTCTTGAATAATATTTGTAAATTTCATTGAGTTAAATGAGGCACCGAGAGCTCTCTTCATTCACTTGCATAATGATAGGGAATAACGTATCCTTGATACATATTGCCTTAATACGAATGTGTTCAAGTATCGCAAATACGTTATTTTGTGAATGCTGTGCGTGTATATATGTGCGGTAAGGAAAGGGTGCATGGAGTTAAATTACCGATTGGCACCATGACTCAAGTTAGACTATTTTCACCATCTGCTGAAGATATACAAAAGAAAATGTTGGCACATCACAAGCCTCTTCATTTCTCTGTTATCCTGAAGATATCACAAAACAGTCGGTGCAGACACAATGGGCTGAAGGGCCTCTTCTGCACTCTGTGATTCTAAAACAAGTATTGACTGGAGGCTCGTTAGTCATGGGGTTGGTGTAATTTCTTGGCTGAAAATTTCTTAGTTGTTCATTTGTTTGGATGGTTGCTGGTCACCCATAGACTGCAGTTATACTGTCCTGCTTGCTTCAGTGCATCACTGTGTACAATGGTGAAAATGTGCCAATAGAAATGGAGGGTCAGACTTTCATCAAGCACTTGAGCCTACTAAAGCCAAACAACGTGAGACGTCCTCCTGTCTTCATTCTGGGCATGCCTCCAAGTTTATTAGGTTTGTGGCAATATTTTATTCTGAGTATATCAATTGCAGTCAGTTTTAACATTTTAAAAAATTGCTACAAAAACATATTTCTTCAATATATTACACTCTAATGTTGTTCAAGTCTGAAGAGATATTCCTGAAAAAGCCAACAGTCATTTAAACCATATTTTTTATTGTCTACCTATGCTTTGATCAATTCACCCAATATCATATTCCTGGAATACATTCATTTTTAACAAAGTCTTTTTAAATAAGAAAAGCATGGCATTTAAGTTTCAACTAAAGTAAAGACAATTTTAAAGTCTCTGAAATAACAACTAGGAATCGATTAAACCAAGTCAGAAATTCTTTGTCATGGATCTACAACTTTGTAGGTAGAGCAATACTTCAACTTAATTCAGCATAAATGCATTTATTTATTTGTGTGCATGCAATGTAATCAGCTTGGGTGAGGATGTAGGAGGATAGACACACGATAAACGTAAAATTGTTGCAGCTATTAATATCTGTTTAGAAAATAAACAGATCTCCATGAGTAACCCAATGAATAACTCTGCAATCTGCAATGGGAAGGATTTAGATTTTATTCCAGACTTACCTTTTCAGTGGATATGTGCTGGAAAAAAAAGAGTTGGATTGCCAAGCATTCTCATTCTAAGAAGAAGTAGTTTTTCCATTCCTGGTGTATTAAGTCGTTCCTACTGGAAGAATCAATGTAGGGATGTAATGGGTAGGGATTAGACTTCACTTTGATGCTGCCTCTTAAACGGTTTGATGGCATCACTGTTTATGGTCACACATAGACGATAGCTGAAAGAAAAATTGAAACTGCTGGAAATAATAAGCAGGTCATGCATTAACTGCTGTTTCTCCTTCTACAGATGATGCCGCACATGTTGGATGCTCCTTGCATTTTCTGTTCTATTTGCACTCTTTTGCATGCAGGATGATAACTTGAATTAAGGTATCAGTCAGGTTTACAACAACACCTCAACAGGAACATAACAATCCAAAGGGGAAAGAAGGGAAAAGCAGGAAGGAAAGTGGCCCAAATAGGAGAATATAAACAGTCCTATGAAATTACATTGCCAGAAACATATCTTTGCCTTCTCTGGGAGGTTTTGTTTCTAAGTGCGGAGAGTTAATGACATGATTAACAGTTGGCCTGGAGGTGCTAGAAAGCAAAACTGATGTGATGTACCTGAATTAATCTGCACAATTAAAACCAAAGTATCTCAGGTTAATAATTATAACTGATGCTATTTCAACCTCATGTTGTGAGGGTTACGGGCAGATAATGTGACCATGATGTAGTACCTTGATGAACCTTGCACACAGTTTGCTCACTGGTTGCAGATTCATATTCACATTTAAATAATGCTGTATTCATCACATTGTGCCTCAAAGGTCTACTCCACAGCTGACGGATGGTGTCAGAGTTCCAGGCTAAAAAGGCAGCATGAAACATTTCTTGTTTCTTAAAACAACAATGATTTGTATTTAGCTAGCACCACCCATGAATTTTACTGTATAGAATGGACCACTCAGCCCAACTGGCCCCTATCAGTCATGTTTCAGCTTACCCACTGTACTTGAACTCACTCTATGAGCACAATTTCTGATCTGCAGGAAGATAACTCAGGTTTTTTACAATAAGGGGCTCGGGATGGTGGGGGGCACCAGGATAATATGAACTTGAGAAAGGTGGAATGAAAGCAAAATATAAGAAGAAAGACTGAAATAATTACTGAAGGGGATGTTTTTGAAGAGAGGAGGATATGAGAGCATGGGCAATGGAAGAGAGGCCGAGAAGACAAATGCAGAGTGGCTTTCAGTGGAGAAATTGTTTCAGGGATGAGGACAATGTCAGAGGAATTGAACATGTGTATGTAGTTATAAGTCAGGAGGGGATCACAAATTTAGGATTGAATGAGGTCATTATGAGATTTGCAAAACTTAAACGTTTAGAATTGTTAAGTTCGGTATAGGAGCCTGTGGAATCTGAAGAGGACAAGGTGAAAGATGAGGTGTAAATTGAGAAAATTAAAGACTGAAACAGCAGATTATTAAAAGTTAAAAAATGGGAAATAGGAAGGACATGGGTGAGGAGGTTGAGCTTAAGGTTAAAAAGGGTGCAATGACTTCCTAGCTCTTAAGTCAGCTTGAGATGCTTCCTAAGGATGTTAATAGTATTAAGGCTAAAGACATGGAGGTGTTGACGGAAGCTAAAGATCATGTATGAATTTTCCATTTGTTAAGCTTGAGCAAGTATTCACATCAGTGTGCTATTAAAGAGTGTGTAGTAACCTTTGCAGTAATGAAGGAGAAAGCAGATGGGGAGAGATAATCGTGCAGTCACTTTGACAGTGCAACATTGTTCTGGAGAGAGCGCAATTAAAATGGAAATTTGTGTTTCAGGACCATGGAGAGCGGCAAGTTTGAGCTGTGTTTAAGTATCATTACAAGTGTTACGATTGTGGCCAGGGTGATTTGTGAGAAAGAATCATGGAGAGCATAAAATGACCAAAAGTAGAGAGGAAGGTATTTTGGAGAATGGAGATGAGGATGTGTTTTCAGACAGCCATGTCTAGAATGGAGATTGCAGTAGTGCGTAAGATGGAGGGGATGATATAGGACAATGACATTTCCTGGAGATAGAAAAAATGGATGATTTAAATAACAGAGGATGAAGAATATTTATGAATGGGATAAAAACAATGCTTATTTTACAATAGGAAAACATTCTGCGGTGCTTTACACATAAAATGGTTGAGTCAAACCACGGGAGTTAGCAAAAAATGGTCAGAGTTAGGCGTCAAGGAAGATCTTAATGGAGGAAGTGGAGGCAGCAAAATGGCAAGATTTAGGAAGGGAACTAGAGAACTCAGGCTCCAGATGACCGAAGGTAAGATGGGTCAAAAGGAAATGCTGAATACTGGTTTAATGAAGATAATTCGATTAGGTTGAGAGTAAGAGGTGAAAGTAGGACCTTGGATCAGGCAGTCAGTATCACCTAGAGGACCAGGCAAGGTGATAACCTCTAAACAGGCAATCAGCGTCACTGAGAAGAGTTGATGAAAAGAGGACACCTTCACAGGTAAACAGCATCAACAAGGGGAGCAAGTGAGAAACTGACTTCTTAGCAGGCAGCCAGAGCCAGAGCGAGAGCCAAAGCTTGATTCACTGGAGTTGATTGTAATTAGTTCTTTCTGTATTAGAGAAAGGAGCTCGTTTTTGGTGAACATTTGGTAAGTGATTAAGGTCTTTACCACTCTTAAATTTTATCAGTAAATAAATTGATTTTAAAAGCAACATAAATAATTGAATTAGATAAGTAAATAAGGATGGAAGTTTGAAGCTGCAGCATCTGAGTGTTCCTAAATACTGTTGGGATCTATGGCAAACATATCTGCAATAACTAAAGTTCATGTAGCTTTGGCTGAGAGTTTATGAACTGGAGGCTGAACTACTTTCACTGCAATGCATCAGGGAGTGTTAAAAGATACCTGGATTCTTTGTAGTAGGAGGAAATTGTCCTAATTCCGATCAGGTTTTCTGATTTGGTCAGTAGTCAGAATAACAGGATGTGAATGTGAATGACACAGGCAAGGGGTTCTAGAGAGCAGCTGATAAGAGTGTCACCCTCTGCAATTGTCCAATAGGTTTGAGGTTCTCTCATTCTTTTTGGATGAGAGAAGGATGCTGCAGACTGGGTAATTAACTACGCCCCATGAGAGAGGAAGGCATGCAAGTGAGGAGGGCAACAAAGAATGTAGTGGTCGTAGGGGACAGTATAGTCAGAGGGATTGACACCATTTTCTGGAACAAAGAGCTAGTCCAGATGACTGTGTTGCCTGTCAAATGCCAGGGGCTGGTATATCTGCTCTTGCATGGAAAGGAATTTGCAGTGGGAAGGGGAGGATTCAGTGGTGTCAGTCCATGTATGTACCAAAGACATAGGTAGAATTGGAAAAAGAAAAGGATCTGCATACAGAGTATAAGGAGCTAAGAACTAAAGTAAAATGTTGGATTTAAAGATTATAATCTCTGGATTATTACCCGAGTCATACAGTCATATAACACAGAAACAGATCTTTCGGTCCAACTCATCCATGCTGACCAGATATCCTAAACTGATCTGGTCTTATTTGCCAGCACTTGGCCCATATCCCTCCAAACCCTTCCTATTCATGTACTGATCCAGATGCCTAGTGAATGATGTAATTATACCCATCTCCAACACTTCCTCTAGCAGCTCGTTCCACACACACACCACCCTTTGCATGAAAATTTGCCCCTCAGGTCCCTTTTAAATCTTCCCCCTCTCACCTTAAACCCATGCCTCTAGTTTTGAACTCCCCTGCCCTGGAAAAAGTACTT
Organism: Rhincodon typus; assembly: GCF_021869965.1. NCBI lineage: Eukaryota > Metazoa > Chordata > Chondrichthyes > Orectolobiformes > Rhincodontidae > Rhincodon > Rhincodon typus. Next base: position 15,799 of record NW_025966907.1, on the reverse strand, counting down.
TGGCTATTCACTGTATCCATGCCAATTCACAGGATGCATAAAATTAGCAAGATTAAAACTCAAAGTCTGATTTTCAAGAAATATATTCTGGATGTTGGACTACTAGCATCAGTGTTGGGGAATGACGGGGCTATTCTAATGGGACAGTATACATCTGAACCATGCTAAGGATAGTGCTTTTGTGAACTGTAAAACTATGGGAGTACAGAATGTTACTACTTACTGGGGTCATGTGCTAGAAATCAAGCCTGCTATTCCTGGAATCATCACAAAACTTAAAGATTTTAGAAAGTAAGAAAATCTTCCTCGTTTACTTGATTTTCAAACCCAGATCAATAGAAATGAGATGTCAGTTTTCTGCATGGAACATGAATAACTATTTATTACAGATAAACAGATATAGATCATCATTATTAAAACTCTAATTCCCTTATAAAGTCCTCTTTACCAACATACATGGAGATCAGCAGACAAGGTAAGCAGGTTATGGACAAAGGGGGAAACTGGAATGCAATTCAGTAGTCTTTGTTCCCATGTACTATTGTTGAGATGATCCTTATGACTCGTCCACTGGCCAGTGCATTGCTTCAGTCATCGTTCTCTGGATACTTCCACGAGTTGGTGAGAAATACAAGGTGACTGGCTGTCTAAGAAAAAATTGGGTAACATATCAGTTAAAAGTCACAGCATATTACAACTGTTGCAGAAAAAGTAAACCAGTTTTCCTCAGGTTTACATTGAGTTTTGACTGCAGAGAACAAAGAGATCACTCCTGAACAAAAGAAAAGCAAAGAACTGTAGATGCTGAAACTCAGAAGCAAAAACAACTCTGAAGAAGGGTGACTGGACCCAAAACATTAACTCTGCTTTCCCTCCACAGATGCTGCCAGACCTGCTGAGTTTCTCAAGCAATTTCTATTTTTGAGACCATGCCTGAGCTAGGCAAGAACTGAACACCTCTCTATCTCTCTGTAACTTGTTTCCAGCTTCAAGCGTTATTTACCTCAGAACAAATCACACAGTTATCTGCAGGCAAAAAGGTTGCGGTCATTGATATTGGTCACCAGTCCATAGAACAATCGACTTCTTGTTTCCAGCAATAAATTGCATCAGTACACCCCCTTGGTTCCAAATGATCTGCAAATCTACTTTCAGTTATTGGTTGTTCAAACAGTTGTTTACATGATGCCTGGCATGAGTGTCCCATATGTGACAATCAAGAAGAATAGGAAGTGAGATAAAGGTAGATGGTTAGCACTTTTAATCATAAACAGCATTTTTGCAAAACTTCAAGAGCACCTTGGTTCAGGAGATCAGTATTTACAATAAGTTTGGTTGTAGATTGGAAATAGTTTGAGAAAGAAGTCACTAGTGGGGGATTAATCTAATACAATCATCTAAACCCCTAACAGAAATTACAATGTTGGACAAAGTATGCAAAATACAAGTACTGGTGCTTTGATAAAGAGACAACATAAGCATGGGTGACTTTAATCTAGATCAAAACTAGGAAAATCAAGGCATAAGGCTGAAGGCATAAGGAGACAGATCTGGATCGGTTGAGTGTGTGGGCCAAGATCTGCAGATGGAGTATCATTTGGGAAAATGTTAAGCTGTTCACTTCAGAGTATTAATTGAACAGAGAATGACTGCAGAATTCTGAGCTGCAGAGGGAATTAGGTGTTCCATTGCATGTCACAAAAACTCTGTTTAGTATGCAGCTACAGAATCTAATCAAAAAGGCTAATGGGATGCTTTCTTTCATGATGAGGGGAATTTAATGTGAATGCAAGGATATTACCTGCAGTTCTGTAGGGGACTGGTGAGAAGCACATCTTGAATACTGTGTGTAGTCTCCTTGTCTAAGAAACAATGCTCATGCATTGGAGGCAGTTCAGAAGAAGTGTATTGGATTAATGCAACAAAAACAGAAGTTGCTGGAAAACTCAGCAGGTTTGGCAACATCTGTGAAGAAAAACTCAGAGTTATTGTTTTGGGTCTAGTGAACCTTCCTCAGAACATCCTCAGTTCTGAGGAAGGGTCACTGGATCCGAAACGTTAACTCTGATTTTTCTTCACAGATGCTGCCAGACCTGCTGAGCTTTTCCAGCAACTTCTGTTTTTGTTCCTTATTTACAGCATCTGCAGTTCATTTGGTTTTTATTTACTAGATTAATACCTGGAATGAGTCTGTTGACTTATCAGATTGGACAGGCTGGGCTTGCTTCCACTAGAGTTTAGGAGACTGAGGTCTGTCTTGATTAAAGTCTATAAGATCCTGAATGACCTTGATAAGGTGGATGTGGGAAGGATGTTTGCTCATGTGGGTGAGTTCAGAACTAGGCAGCTCTGTTTTATAACCGAGGGTCACCTTTTCAAGACAGATATGCGGAAAAAGTTTCTCTCTTAGAGGGCTGTGTATCTTTGGAACTCCCTGCCTTAGAAGATGATGTAGGCAGGGCCATTGAATATTTTTAAGACAGAATGGAAGAGATTCTTAAATAGCTACAGAAAGTGCTGAACAAACTCAGCAGGTCTGGCATCATCTGTGGAGAGAGACACAGAATTAACATTCTGAGTCCAATTAATCTTCTTTGCAATTAAATAGATAATTAGATTGAGAAGATAGAACCAGATAGATTCCTGTTAGGCAACGGAATTACAGATTGTTGGAAGTAGACAAAAATGTAGAATTTGAAATACAAACAAATTGTGTTCTTATAGAATAGCAGAGAATCAAAGGGCTGAGTGGTCTGGTTCTGCTGCTAATTCATTTGCTGAAATGTTGTTTGTATGCTTTCTCATGTGTACAGAACTTGGAGTATGGAGTCGGGTAATTACTGAAATAGAGAAAGTCTAGAAAAGATTTAACAAATTCTATATACCACAACCAATTATTCCATTCCAGTTAGAATTAAGGCAGAAGCTAAAATATCATAAACATTTAAAGCTATGTTTGTTCTTAAATGTGGAATTTCTTATAATATTGGAGAAATTTGACTTTCAATGTGCTAAATTACACTTTCCATGACAGCAAAGCTGTTTAATAATAAATGTGAAGTTAATATGACACTGAAACCCAGCTACACCACATTTGACAAGGTATACATTTTCTTAAGATGTTAATTTTGAATAATAAGACTACAAGAATGAATGTTTTGTTAGTTCAATGATTTCTAATTGCTGGCAGCCAGAAGAGTGTGGAAGGTTGGGATGAAAAAACTCAATAGTGGATGTAGTAACTCAAATAGCTCTATAAATATTTGCACTTGTATGTCTGTAGATTACTGGAGCCAAACATCACTTGAAACTGCTGTTGCCAAAATTAGTGTAATACTAACTGATGGCTGGATTTTGTGGCATAAATGACAGCTTATAGATTTCCCTTTGCCCAGCACTATCACTGAATTTAGAAGTTGCTCTCTGTTTTTCTGACCTTTATGCCACAAAATCCAGTTATTAAGTCGTATTATACTAATTTTGGCAACAGCAGTTTCTAGACTCTCGATTTTGGGATGCATCAAAAGATAGTTCTTCTTTCACTGAAGACTGACTGTGCACTTTGTCACCCCCAAACAATGAAATCTTCATGGACTACTTTTGAAACTTTTACTGTGTTGAAGTTCTCATTCCACTGTACCAGCCACAACTCAAACTGTGAGGAAGTAAACACACCATACACTAATGTGAAATTACAAGGTTGACATCCAAACCTCAGCAGTTGTCATTTGCACTTCAATCTATTGGATATTTCTGATTGATGCAAAGCCTGCCTTGGAGCAATGCAAAATATACTGTAGAATTGTGCTGTGAATTTCAAATTAATTTGACATGTATTTCAATCCAAATTACACGGCAAGATACAATTTCAGCAAAAGAGTAATTTGGATTTCACTGCCTTTCAAAAGTTGCCACTATTACTTTCTTTTTCTTCTTCCTTCTACACCAGCCGTAGAAGGTGCAAATTAAAATGTGTGTTAAGTTGGAGAAGGCTGCTTTAACATGGTGCTGTCATGATATCAGTACTTCTGTTGGTGTACGACAGCTGACATTCTGTTTCTATGATGTTGTGAGTCAAAAGATGTGCAGCAAGACTTCAAAGATTTTGCTGCAGAGTGATCAATGAACAATTCCTCTCACTGATGCAGAGATGACTGCACTAATGTATGTATAATATATACACCAAGTTCTATATACTGCACATAGATTTATATATATGATATAAAAATCAAATTTAAGTGTGATGCATGAATGGTCAAACACTTATTATTTCTCATTCCAAGTAGCACAGAGCAGAATACCAAAATTAGCTAGAACTGCTGTTGTGTTTTTCTACTGTTTCAGCTCTAAGTTTTCCTCCTAAAATTATGAGTATTTAAAAGAATTATTTCCATTATGTTTTTGTTTGGTGTGGCATAATGATGGTGATGAAAATAGTGATGAACAAATATCTAGGAAATTGATCTACAAGTGATGTTTTGCTACAATAATCTACAGACATACAGGTAGAAATATTGACAGAGCTGTTTGAGGTGGGAGCTGAAGCTGGGGTGGAAGAGGGTCTGAATTAGAGATCTCAGGAATGGGAAACTTCTGCTGAAATTAACAACAATTGTTTCATGCCTGATGGCTAGTTGTTTTGACTAGCCAGTCAGCTGACAGGTAGGAGAACCAGCAGCTGGAAATTGTAGCCAGAGGCCATAGTCAGAGGATTGCAATTACTGAATTTGTTTTCAATTGGACAGAACAGAGGCTTTTGAATGTAAATAACTCACAGCAAGGTGGGGAAATCCAAAACTCAAGACAGGGTTCCTGAGGCTACTTGTTTTGATTGAAATCTACAGGAATAGATGATTAATTTCTCCAGCACTTGTGCTGGTGGCTCAGGAGCAACACTCTTTGGAATCACAATTTACATGCACACGGAAGGTTGGCTGTGGTGGGTGAATGGCATTTTCTTTCATCAGAGCCCTTGCTGATCCTTACACAAGGAAAATAGAATAGAAAGCTATAGAGTCCAGAAAGTTATAGAGTCAACACAAACTACAGGGAGGAAATGAGGAATATGCTCAAACAAGCTAAAGGGGTGTGGGAGATGATGAGGCATAGGGAGAACTACCATGCAGGAGCCGGAGGAAAAGACAAATACAGAAACTGGAGAAGGGAGAGAGATACACTTAGATGGGTAGGATTGAGGCAATTAAACGCACATAAAATATCAGTGTTTGTGTGAGAGAAAAAAGATCTCCAGATGGGAGGAACAGAAATTGGCTGGTGGCAGAGTTCATTTTGAGCTGTGATGTTCACTGTAGATACATTTATGTTTTTTTTTAGATTTAGACAGCTTTGGAACTTCTCACCTCCCTGAAACTGAACATCTAAGGAGAGTCAGTGAAGTGAATTAGATTCATACATTTGGCTTTTGTTTTATTTCTCCTTATTATAGTGCACAGCCTGTTGAGAAAAGCTGTAAAATGTACAAATATATAAAATTGAAATGACGTTTGGCATGAAGCCAACAGGTTCCCAATGTTTGGAATATAAGGGTATCTGCAAACAAGACCTCAGATATAACTGTGATTAGAGTTGATGCATGGATAGTTATTGCTGCTGACTGCAGTGCCTGGAGGTAAGTACTCAGATTGTGCACAGGAAAAGCAGAGGACAATACAATTTAAAAGATGGTAGAAAATAGAGTCTGCTGGTCTGAGGAAAAGAAAAACCAATGTTATCTTTCTGTGCCAGCTGTGGAAGGAACTGCCATGCATGAACAGATCCTTACTGCCAGAACAGACTACGTTCAGTTCAGAAGTGACATATATCCCAGCTTCAGTCCGTATCCATGCTGCGTAGAGAAAGCATTACACTCTACAAAGGTGAATACAATAAAATTGGCAAATAATGCTAACATGTTATGTTGTCCATTGCCAAGTGGTTAAGCATTCCATGGGTAGTGTTTAATTTTTAATTCTTTCATGGGATGTGGCAGCTACTGTCTTGACCAATTAGTGATTGCTCATCACTGATTGTAAGTGTAAAGGTGGTGGTGCACTGCCTTTTTTCCATCAGGCTATGGTGCAGTGGGCATGTGGTAGTGAGGAGATGGTGCTGTTAGGGAGTGACCTCTGGGATTTTGACCCAGCAACAGTGAAGGCATAGTTATATAGTTCCAAGTCAGGATCGAACATGGCTTGGAGAGCAATTTGTTGGTGGTGGAATTCCCTTATATCTGCTGCTTTTGGGCTACTGAAGGAGTTGTGGTCAGTTGATGCAGTGCATTTTGTAGATAGTACACAGTTGCTGTCACTGTACATCGGCGGTGGAGGAAGAGAACATTGAAGCTGATCAAATGAGTGCCAATCGAGTAGATTTTGTCCTGGATCCTGAATGTCACATGATCAACTCTCCAGGAATGCGTCGAAGTGGAGATGACAATTTACTTGAAGTACTTCCTCCAGCTCCACTTTCACAACAGATTACTTTAAATTTCATTAAAACATCCTAATATTTCCATAAAACCACATATGAACAAATATTAAAGTAATAATCCAACGTCCTTAAAGTTTTAATGAAGCCACTGACCTGAAAAATCAACTGCATTTCTTTCCAAAAAGCAGCTGTCTGATTTGCTTAGAATTTTTACCTTTTTTAATTTTTGTTTTGGATTTCTGGGATCTGCACAGGGTGCTGTTTTAAATAATATGCAAACTTGCTGTGAAATTATGCTCCATGCTAACACACACTGGACATTGTGCTGGTAATAGGACAGTCAATCTTCCCAGACTGGCTGAAGACTTAAGGAATGGAAGATAAATTTCCTGGAATGTATTGTTCACAGTCAAGGCAAAAGTGTACTTTGCGTTGGCCGTGTGCAATAGGATAACCAAATAGCTTACACTTCAGGGACTGGGTGCAGGGAACTCAAAGCAATAATGAATTCTATTGAGTGATTGACAAATATCATTTTATTATTTACAAAAGTGAACATCTGAATTCGAAATCTCTGAGTTTTACCAAAATGGGAACGGGAGTCGGTTGTTGTTTGCTGGGACATACATTGGTTTTTGACAGCGCTGAAATTCGGATGGGAATTCGATTTGTGTCCCCTTTATCTGGTACTTACTATCTCTGTTTCACATTGACTGTTCCAACCACGGTCCCCTCAACTGAATTTTAGAGAATATGTTCCATGATCCCCAGATATAATGGTGGTTAGAATGACCCAGAATGCACAGCGCACGAGAATATGCCCTATCTATTTCAGAACAACCGCCCGATCGCCATTCTCCGCGCGGAAGAGGTTTTCTTCAGCTGGTAAATTTGTTAATCCATTTTATTTTTTCCTGTGTTGAGCTGTGTCCCGATTTGATGTTTATTTTTCTGTCAATTTCAAAACTAGTATGTATTTTGCATTCTGAAACCCAAAGTAATTCTTGTGAAAGTTTAAACTAGCTTTCAGAAACAATGCAGGATTACAAAAAAAAAATCACTGAAACAAATGATGCAACGTTCTGCTGGAGAGAGGCTCAGCTTCAATCCTACACCTGAACTAGACTAGAACATCATGATGTACCAGAAATATTCAACAGATTAGGCTGAATCTGTAGCGAGAAACAAAGTGGAGAGGTTAATTAAGAAAGGCAGCATAGATTTATTAAAAACAAATTGCCTTTAAGTAACTTGCTTGCGTGTTTGAAGTAACAGAGAAGGCTGACGAGAGCAATGCTTTGATGTACTGTACACAGACTTCCAAAGACATTTGATAAAGTGACTTAAGTAGAAAATAGCAACTAAAGTAGGCCAGTCGAATCGGCTCCACCGTTCAATATGCTTAGGGTTGACCTTCCTACTCAGTATCCTGTTCCCGCTTTTGCCCCATACCCTATGATCCCTTTAGCACTGACATGTTTAACACCTTCATGAAAACATTCAGTCTTCTGGCTGCAACGCTTTTTAATGGAAAAGAACTCCACAGGATCACCACTCTCTGGTTGAAGACTTTTTTTTTATTCATTCGAGGGACCTGGCATTGCTGGCTGGCCAGCAATTATTACCTGTCACTAGTTGCTCCTTGAGAAGGTGGTGGTGGGCTGCCTTCATGAACTGCTGCAGTCCACGTGCTGTGGGTTGACCCACAATGCCATAAGCGAGGAAATTCCTGGGTTTTGACCCAGTGACAGTGAAGGAATGACAATATATTTTCAAGTCAGAATGGTGAATGGCTTGGACGAGAACTGGCAAGTAGTAGTGTTCCCACATATCTGTTGCACTTTTCCTTCTAGATGGAAGTGGTCATGTCTCTGGAATGTGCTGTCAGAGGATCTTTGTTGAATCTGTGCAGTTTCTTGTAGTTTTATTAACGAGGGTGCCACTGAGCATCGGTGGTAGAGGGAGTGGATACTTGTGGATGTGGTGCTTTGTCCTGGATGGTGTCAAGCCTCTTGAGCATTGTTGGGGCTGTACACCTGCTGGCAAGTGGAGAGTATTCCGTCACCCTCCTGACTTGTACCTTGTAGATGATGGACAGGTTTTGGGGAGTCAGGAGGTGAGTTACTCACCCCAGGATTCCTAGCCTCTGATCTGCTGTTGTAGCCAATATGTTAATGTGGCAAGTCCAGTTGAATTTCTGGTCAATGCTGATTCCAAGGATGTTGATAGTGGGGGATTCAGCGGTGGTAACACAATAAATTTCAAGGGGTGGTGGTTAGATTGTCTCTGATTGAAGATGGTCATTGACATGCATTTGTGTGATGTGAGTGTTACTTGCCACTTCTTAGCCAAAGCCTGGATATTGTTCATATCTTGTTGCATTTGAACATGGACAGTTTCAGTATTCAAGGAGGCGCAAATGGTGCTGACCATTGCGCTATCATCAGTGAACAACTCCACTTCTGACCTTAGGATGGGGAGATGTCGTTGATGAAGCAGCTGAGGATGGTTAGACCTAGGACAATATCTTGAGCAACTCCTGCAGAGATGCCCTGGAGGTGAGATGACTAACCTCCAACAACTACACCTATCTTTCTATGTTCCAGGTATGACTTCAACCAGTGGAGAGTTTACCCTTGATACCTATTGATTCCAGTTTTTCTCGGGCTTCTTGATGTCACATTCAATCAAAAGCAGCTGGATGTCAAGGACTGTCACTCTCATCTGAACTCCAGAATTCAACTCTTTCCGCCTTGTTTGAACCAAGGCTATAAAGAGGTCAACAGCTGAGTGTCCACAAGATTCCCTCCCATTCTTCTAAACTCCTGTGAATATAGTCCTGACTGATCCATTCTCTATTCCTATGTCCTGCAATCTGAGGAATCAGTCTGGCAAACATTTTGTTATGCTCTGTCCATGGCCGGGGCATCCTCATATAAGGAGACCAAAACTGCATATAATACTCCAGGTGTGTTCTCACCAAGGCCCTGTACAATTGCAGCAAGATATCCTCGCTTCTGTACTCAAACCTTCTCATTTTTCGGCCAACATATCAAATGACTCCATCACCGGTTGTTTGCTTACTTTCAAGACTCGTGAGCAAAGCTTGCAAAGAGTTAAAAGCAAAGAGTCCATGGAGTAAAAGGGGCAGTAGCAACATGGGTACAAGGACAGGAAACAGAGTGTGCGCGCTGAACGGTTGATTTTCAGAATAGAGTAACATTATTGGCAGAGTGTCCCAGAGATAGGTGTGAGGACTCCTGCTGTACTTGATATATTATTAATGATCAATATCTTGAGGATACAGGGCACAAGTTCAAAATTTGGGAATGATGTAAAATTTGGAAATATTGTGGACTGTGAAGAGAATAGTGTAGAATCAAAACTACTTAGATGGATTAGTGGTATGGAAAGACAGGTGCCAGATGAATTGTAGTGTAGGGATGTGTGAAGTGATTTCATTTTGCTAGGCAGAACATGAAAAGACGGTACAAAATAAATGCTACAATTCTAAAGGGGGGTGGGAGTGGAGGGACTGAGTGATTATATATTTATCAATCATTGAAGGTGGCAAGTAGGTGGATACTGTGGTCAGTAAAACATATGAGATGCTAGGCATAGAGTGTAAAGGCAAGGATGTTACTTTAAACCAGTATAAAAGACTGATTCTACCTTCACTGGACTAGTATGGGAATAATGTAAAGATATTTGAGAGAATGCAGAAAAGATTTACAAGATTACTTCCAGGGATGAAGAACTTCAATTTGGTAGATAGTTTGGTGAAGCTGATACTTTTTTCTTTGGAAGAGAGAAGATTGAAAACAGATTTTATAAAGGTGTTCAAAATCATGAGGAGAGCTCTCAGAGTAGATAGGGAATGACTATTCCCATTAGTGAAAGGTTGAGAATCAAAGGGCACAGATTTAAGGTAATTGGCAGAAGCAGCGATGCGAGAATTATTTATTTTCTCACAGTGAGTTGTTAGAATTTGGAAAGATTTCCCTAAGAGTATGGTGGAGGCGAGTTTAATCAACACATTCAAGAGACAGGAGCAGCACGGTGACACAGTGGTTAGCACTGCTGCCCCACAGTGCCAGGGACCTGGGTTCAATTTCACTCTCGGGCGACCGTCTGTGTGGAGTTTGCACATTCTCCCCATGTCTGCGTGGGTTTCCTCCGGGTGCTCTGGTTTCCTCCCACAGTCCAATGATGTGCAGGTTAGGTGGATTGGCCATGCTAAATTGCCCATAGTGCTCAGGGATGTGTAGATTAGGTGGGTTATAGGGGGATGGGTCTGGGTGGGATGCTCCGAGGATCGGTGTGGGTTTGTTGGGCCAAAGGGCCTGTTTCTACACTGTAGGGATTCTGTGATGATTCCATGATGAGACCATTGGATCATTATCTGAAAAGGGGAAAAAGAAGTTAGGGCTATCTATAAAAGGCCGGAACAAGGCACAAAGTCAATTCAGTTTTGCAGAGAGGCAGCACAGACATGTTGGGCCAAATGGCCACCACCTTTGCTGTAAATTTGAAGCCACTTTAAAAAGTGTTGAATTGCAATGGTGAAGTGAAACTGACTGCTCTTGAGGCAGGATTTCACCAAGTGTGCTATGATTGAGACCTGTTAAAATTGAAGTCAATGGGAAACAGAGGGTAAGTCCTCACACTGGAGTGTTTTCTGCAAGCATTGCTGCAATTGTGAATCCTGCTCAATGGAGATATTGTATTGTTCTTTCAGGCATGTGTTCTTGCCCACCCTCATGAATTGGTTGGGGAACCTGGACACTGCATGATAATTAGCTTGCTTTCGGAAAGATCAATCAAGAAGCACGCAAATCTTAAAGTAGGTTTCCCAACCCATAAAACTCATCAGGAAGAAGGTGAGAATATTCTCTCTGTAAGTTCAGAGGTTTAATACTTCATCAGATGCATGAATATTTTTGACTGGCTATTTTGAACAATTCTTATTTAGAACTTCTGAATAGCTGTGATAGGAATATGCTGAATACTCGCCAATCAGTAGTGATTCTTGGTAAATACAACAGGCAGCTTGGAAAAGTGCCAGACATAGAGAAACAGAGTGCAAGAGTTTTCTATTGCTGCAACATGTAGTTAGAGGAAAGTGAGTAGCCCAACTAGATAAGGTAAGTACAATATCATTTGCAAACTGCAGGCCAGTGTCATGATCAAATATCGTGAGATGAGATACCCTGTGAATTTTTCAAGGTCAACAATGTAATTAGTTGCTGATGCTTCTTTGGGTACTAAACAGTTAATTAAACTCAGTAGTGAGTCAAGACACGTCCTTTACTAATTACAACTAAATAATCCGAGCATATCAATGGTCGGGATTGAAAGAAACTGGTTGTGTAGGAGGCATATTATGGTCACCGTCACTAAACATGGAAAGATCTATAAGTATATAGTGTGCCAATTCATTTTTTTCTTCTGCACGGAACAGGTTATACATCACCACTGTGAATCCAAATTGAACAGTTGGAGTCAGATAAAATATCAAAGCTAAGTCTCCATCTGTATGTGCTGTGAATTTACACAATTACATAGAATTTACAGTCCAAAAATGAGTCAATCCACCCACCTGTCTATGCCTCTGATTAATTTCTTTCTTTTACTAATTTGCTTAATTTAGATGTATTACTATATGCTTGCAAGTAAAAATCTTTCCATTTTTGTACATAGTGACTGCATAATGTTATTTTACATGCTGTTCCATGGCAAAAAGCTTTCCCTGAGAGTATGGTGGAGGTGAGTTTGTGCCTGTTTCACTATTCAATTTGATGATTATAACTGAACATATAGGCTCCATCTTTGTTCAATTGTGGCATTTCAAATGGAATAGTTCCTCATCTGTAAAGGGGGAGAAATGTGCAGGGAAAGGGAGGATTGTGGCAACAGATGAATTGAGCTTGCAGAGAGAGACACAGTGGTCTCAATCATTTCTTTCTGTTCTCGAACCATACTAGGTTCACAATTAAAATGATTCCTAAAGTGGCTAAAGTGAAAGTCTAACATTTGTACAGCACCTTTCAGGATTTGAAAATGTTGCGAAGTGCTTTTTTTTCTATTCATTTTGTGGGATGTGGGCATTGCTGGCTGGCCAGCATTTCTTGCCCATCCCTAATTGCCCTTGAGAAGGTGATGGTGAGCTGCCTTCTTAAACTGCTGCATTCCTCCTGCTGTGCGTTGACCCACAATGCTATTAGGGAGGGAATTCCAGGATTTTGACCCAGCGACAGTGAAAGAACGGCGATATATTTCCAACCCAAGATGGTGAGTGACTTGGAGGGGAACTTGGAGGTGGTGGTGTTCCCAAATATCTGCTGCCCTTGTCCTTCCAGATGGAAGTGGTCGTGGGTTTGGAAGGTGCTGTCTGAGGATCTTTGGTGAATTTCTGCAGTGCATCTTGTAGATAGTACACACTGCTGCTACTGAGCGTCGGTGGTAGCGGGAGTGAATGCTTGTGGATGTAGTGCCAATCAAGCGGGCTGCTTTGTCCTGGATGGTGTCAAGATTCTTGAGTGTTGTTGGGGCTGCACTCATCCAGGCAAAGGGGGAGTATTCCATCATACTCCTGACTTGTGCCTTGTAGACGGTGGACAGGCTTTGAGGAGTCAGGAGATGAGTTACTCGCCGCAGTATTCCCAGCTTCTGGCCTGCTCTTGTAGCCACTCTATTAATGTGGTGAGTCCAGTTGAGTTTCTGGTCAATGGTAACCCCCAGGATATTGACAGTGGGGGATTCAGTGATGATAATACCCTTGAATGTCAAGGGGCGGTGGTTATATTGTCTCTTATTGGTGATGGTCATAGCCTGGTGTTTGTGTGGCGCAAATGTCACTTGACACCATGTCAGCCCAAGCCTTGATATTGTCCAGATCTTGTTGCATTTGAACATGGACTGCTTCAGTATCTGAGGAGTCACGAATGGTGCTGAACATTGCGCAATCATCGGTGAACGTCCCCACTTCTGACCTTATGATGGAGAGAAGGTTGTTGATGAAGCAGCTGAAGGTGGTTGGGCCTAGGATGCTACCCTGAGGAACTCCTGCAGAGATGTCCTGGAGCTGAGATGATTGGCCTCCCACAACCACAACCATCTTTCTATGTGTCAGGTATGACTCCAACCAGTGGGGAGTGTTGTCCCCTGATACCCATTGATTCTAGTTTTGCTCGGGCTCCTTGATGCCGCACTCGGTCGAATGTAGCCTTGATATCAAGGGTTGTTACTCTCACCTCACCTCTGGAATTCAGCTCTTTTGTCCATGTTTGAACCAACAATGTAAAGAGGTCAGGAGCTCAGTGGCCCTGGTGGAACCCAAACTGGGCGTCACTGAGCAGGTTATTTCGGAGCAGGTGCTGCTTGATAGCACTGTTGATGACACCTTCCATCACTTTACTGATGATCAAGAGGAGACTGATGGGGCGGTAATTGGCTGGGTTGGATTTGTCCGGCTTTTTACGTACAGGACATACTTGGCCAATTTTACACATTGTCGGGTAGATACCGGTGTTGCAACTGTACTGGAACAGCTTGGCTAGGGGAGTGGCAAGTTCTGGAGCACAAGTCTTCAGTACTATTGCTGGAATGTTGTCAGGGCCCGTAGTCTTTGCAGTATCCGGTGTCTCTAACCATTTCTTGATATCACGTGGAGTGAATAGAATTGGCTGAAGACTGGTATCTGTAATGCTGGGGACCACTAGAGGAGGCCGAGACGGATTATCCACTCGGCATTTCTGGCTAAAGATTGCTGCGGATACTTCAGCCTTATCTTTTGCACCACTGTGCTGGGCTCTTCCATCATTGAGGATGGGGATATTTGTGGAGCCTTCTCCTCTAGTGAGTTGTTTAATTGTCCACCACCATTCATGACTGGATGTGGCAGGACTGCAGAGCTTAGATCTGATTTGTTGGTTGTGGGATCGCTTAGCTCTGTCTATCACTTGCTGCTTTCGCTGTTTGGCATGCAAGTAGTCCTGTTTGGTGGTTTCAGCAGGTTGATACCTCATCTTCAGGTATGCCTGGTGCTGCTTCTGGCATGCCTTCCTGCAGTCTTCATTGAATCAGGGTTGATCCCCTGGCTTGATGGTAATGGTTGAGTGGGGGATATGCCGGGCCATGAGGTTACAGATTGTGTTGGAGTACAATTCTGCTGCTGTTGATGGTCCACAGCACCTCATGGATGCCCAGTCTTGAGTTGCTAGATCTGTGCAAAGTCTGTCCCATTTAGCACAGTGATAGTGCCACACAGCACGATGGAGATTGTTCTCAATGTGAAGACAGGACTTTGTCTCCACAAGGACTGTGCAATTGTCACTCTTACCGATACTGTCATGGACAGATGCAACTGCAGCTGGCAGATTGGTAAGGATGAGGTCAAGTATGTTTTTCCCTCTTGTTGGTTCCCTCACCACCTGCTGCAGACCCAGTCTAGAAGCTATGTCCTGTAGGACCTGACCAGCTCGATCAGTAGTACTGCTGCCGAGCCATTCTTGGTGGTGGACATTGAAATCCCCCACTCAGAGTACATTTTTAGAACATAGAACATAGAACAGTACAGCACAGTACAGGCCCTTCGGCCCACGATGTTGTGCCGAACTTCTACCCGAAACCTAAGGTCTATCTAACCTCCACCGCTACCTTATACTATCATCCATATGCCTATCTAATAGCCACTTAAATGCCCCTAATGAGGCCGACTCCACTGCCCTCTCCGGCAATGCATTTCACGCCCCTACCACTCTCTGAGTAAAGAACCTACCTCTGATGTCTCCCCGATATCTACCTCCTTTCACTTTAAAACTATGTCCCCTCGTAAAAGCTACCTCCACCCTAGGAAAAAGTCTCTGGCTGTCTACTCTATCTATACCTCTGATCATTTTGTACATCTCTATCAAATCACCTCTCATCCTTCATCATTCTAAAGAGAAAAGACCTGGCTCTCTCAACCTTTCCTCATAAGACCTTCCCTCCATTCCAGGCAACATCCTGGTAAATCTCTACACCTTTTCCAATGCCTCCACATCTTTCCTGTAATGAGGTGACCAGAACTGGACACAATACTCCAGATGTGGCCGAACCAGGCTTTTGTGCCCTTGCCATCCTCAGTGCTTCCTCTAAGTATTGTTCAACATTGAGGAATACTGATTCATCAGCTGAGGGAGGACAGTATGTAGTAATCAGCAGGAGGTTTCCTTGCCCATGTTTAACCTAAAGCCATGAGACTCCATGGGGTCCGGAGTCAATGTTGCGGACTCATAGAGCAACACCCTCCCGATCTTATAACACTGTGCCACCCCCTCTGCTGGGTCTGTCCTCCCGGTGCGACAGGACATATCCAGGGATGGTGATG
>NW_025966906.1:0-28298 GCF_021869965.1 Rhincodon typus | reverse complement strand
TTTCCTAAATGAAGAATGCAAAAATATAAAAATGAATTACAAGGATATAGCCTTTCCTAAATGGTACTTTTCTATGGAGCAAGTATTTTAAGATTTCAAACCTAATGCAGGATACAGACATTGCAGATACTGTCATGTTATTGTTTCACCCTGGACCATATATTCTGTGATAAATCCATGTAATCTTAAATGGAGAAGGTTCAAACCAAAGTTCCGGGAGAAGGACACCTTACAATTGTACTGCACTGTCCTGACAGAAATAGTGTGTTCATAAATTTATTTGATACATAAGGACACACAGGGGTATTGATGATTGTAGCCCTTTTCAATTATCCAAGATATTTCATTAATTCTACAATCATTGTACTTCATGAAGACCAACACTCAGTAACTTCAAGAAACTGTTAATCTTCTAAAATTATCCTAACCAATGAGATCAGGTCACGTTATTTTTAAATTGTGGGGAAAAATTATTATTGGGTATGCAAACTGTAATCTGTTAAGTGAATATGCACAGATGTTCTTTTTAACAGTATGTTATACTCATCAAAAATAAATAAACCTCTGTTAGACTTTTGAGGGACTTTATTCTACTTCCAAAATTCATGAGATCAGAACATTTGAATTGTGGCAAATAGCACACTTCCTGATTTCTAAAACCCAATTACTGTTTACATGGCGCAAGACATAAAAGCAATGGAAACCTCTTCACTCACTTAGATAGGTGCAGCTCCAACATCATCTTGAACAAAACAGCCTGCTTGATTGGCACAGCCTTCTAGACTGTGGAAATGGAACTGGATCACGACAAATACACCACTATGGTCAAAAAACTTGTAACTCATTTCAGAAGAACACTCTGAGCATACTTATACCAGACTGTTGTAATTTAAGAAGGCAAATCAGCACCATTTCTCAGGGACAATTACGATAGGCCCTGCAGTGGTGCTCATATTTCAGGACAGAAATTCAGTTTGTGAAAATGGTGCCATTTTATTTTAAATGTATAAGTTTAAAAGCTTGTGGAATTATATTATTGTTTGGAAATGTAAAGTCTGCCCAAGGCCAAAAGAAAAGTGGCCCGTGACACTACCCAGCAGTGGGAGCTATAGCTGTTTATCTTCAGCAGCACGAGGTAGGCCTGAATCTGCTTGGTGTCAGAGGATCCGGCACTCTGCCATTTTCCTGCACAGTTGCCAGAGATAGCAATACTCTAATATAAATGCAATATTAAAAGGAATTGTTGCACTGAGCTTCTGATCCACTGCTTGAAATTACCCTGAAACAACTGGTTGGAAAGGGCAGAGGAACCATGAAATTCATACTTCTCATAATGGCTATATTACTAAATTGAATAATGAAAGTTAATAATAAATTATTTAATTGTTGATATGTTTAAAGTATAGTTTTGCAAGTTAAAGAAACAAATCTGAAGAGCAACCAAAGCAACTTGATCTCTGACCTTGTTCTCTGAAATTTCATGAGCAACAACCAGCAAACAAATGGAGGAGACTAGACATCTCTACTTGATTCGTAGACTTGTGTCCCCTCTAATGGAAGGAATGGGCAATTGCTGATTTTTTTCCCTCCCAATGGAAAATAAAACTGTTGATGTGGATTAGCCTATGCAGGCTTTCATCTGGATTCACATGAAACATGGACACCTTGCCAAGGCACTCAAGACAGTCTACATATCACAGGAGATACCTGGGGTATCTCCTTTAAGAAAGGATAGCTCAATGCTTACAGGAGAAGTGGGGACAATATTTTGAACAAAATAAGAAAAAAGGAATTTCACTCATATAATACATTTCATGATTTCCATATGTCAGAAAGTGCTTTGCAGTACTCAATACGACCCTGAAACGTCATTATTTAATTGTGCCATAGACAGCATTCCACTGACAAAAAGGGAGGGAGACGAACGATTCCTAAAATTTGTTAATCCCAGTAAGGAGCTTCTATAAATCTTGACAAAACGAGTTTCTAGTTTGATTTCTTCCCTCCTTTAGGGAAGCAGATGCTCAGCACCTTCCCTGCTTAAATTAAAGACTGACCATCTTCTGCTGGATGTACTACTTTTTGATGAACCTAATTTTCTCAATTGGCTCATCCTATGAACTGCCCTGACCAAGACTAAGAGCACAGAGAATAATAACCAAATGACACAGAATAACTGAGCAACATTCACACAATAAAGGTAGAAATCAACTCCAACATACATCAGCAAATCATAGCACAAAACTGTTTTTAATTTTCAGTCTGCTCAAATAGTTCATGCACCTCACATGGGATGAACTGCTGGAAGCAGGACTTGGAATATCGCTGAACATTCTTTTGTTCTTCCTAATATAAACAATGACAAAACAAATTTGCACCGTATTTCAAACATTGCATGCTTTACAAAAGAACCAACTCGATAACGCACAAGTCAAACAGAAGAACGTAAGAAATAGGAGCAGGAGCTTAACCCTGCCATTCAATAAGATCATGGCTGGTCTGTCCCAGGACTTAATTCTTCTGACATATCAGCTCCTGTTAGAGCCCCTCTCTAAGACTGAACTAAAATCAAATATTATCAGGTAATAATTTTGTTGTTCCAAAAAGCAGCAAAGGGAAATATCTAAAGCATAAAACTGCAATGATTAAAAAGTGTTGTGTTCCAATGAAATCTCTAACAAATCTCCAGAGATATGGATACTGACTTGAATTTTAGCTTTTGAGATATGAAAACCTAGAAGTCTTACAACTTCTGCATACACCTTCCCGGCAAAGTATCTCATCGCTAAATACACTGGTCACTGAAGAATGGCCACATATTGAATAAATATGGTTTTCCTCATAAATTAATCTGTTCAAGGTTGCATTTAACATCAGTCAGTTTAACCTGTCAAACTAAAAGTAAAAACAATTTATGAAATCCTCCGCTTCCATGGTGGTACTGTCTGAAGATAACCAAACAAGCATTAATCCACACACTTCACCTCATATTTTCTTGATTGAAAATAAAAAGTTGTTAGTATAGGCTTTGAAAATATTGTTGAAAAGGGAGATGCCCCACTGAAGCTTTCCTTGACTTTCACTCATCAGGACAAATGCAAGAATATCAAATTGCAGTTCTTATTCTACGTGGAAAATCGTGCTGATGGAGTTGATTTGCCAACCAGATTGTCTGGTAATGCTTTGGTCAATTAGCCTTGACTTACTTATGAAAACATTGCTGATTTTACCAACAGTCTAAAATATCATGATTGCTTGAAATTTGGTATTCTTGAATTTGTCCTGATGAGTACAAGATGAAAAGTTCTAAACAATTTATCTCTACATTCAGCAATAAAGGAGATTTTTGCATCAAGACCAACTTTTGACAGAACTAGTCACAGTGACTTAGAGGAGAGGGGAATAAATCAAAATATTGTGGCACTGGAGACTGAAGAGATGAAGACATTTTTTCCTTTAATGGGCCAGTCAAAGTAGCAACAATTGTATGACTACTAGATCTTAGAACATGCATTTTCAGAACTGAAAGCACTAAAGGTATCATTGGGACAAATATATCAGCTCTAGCTTTTCACCTCACCACTGGAAGAGAGAATTCAGGAAAAGATACCTTACAAGTGATTTGGCATAGACTTAGAAGACACTGGGATAGAACTTCCACATTACATTGACATAATCAGAGGTAAAAGTTGTCCAACCAGTGCAAAATGAAATAAAAAAAAAGGGAGAAACTTAAATAGTCAAAATCACTTACACTCATGTCATCTCTAATCTGCGGTGCTGGTTTAATTTTTTAAACCAGTGCTTCCCATCCTTCTCTCCTCTGTTTCACCATTTTAAAGCTTGAAATTTGTAGCAGTTCTCATTTGAGCATTGCAAAGAAAGAAAGGAGCACAGCTGTACAACTGTTATAATTTGGTTGAGCTCTAAATCAGCCAATGCTGCCTCAGCGCTTGCAAACCCACTTGGGAAACCTTGACCATTCCAATGTACTTTGAAGCACATTTTGGCTGGAATTCCCAAATGCATTAAAAGCAGAAACTCCATCAACAAGTTCACAGAAAAAAAAACTTAAGAACATACTTCCGTTCTTATTCACAAGTACAATCTAAGATGTGCCAAAATCATCAAGTCACCATGAGAGGCTCTCCTTCCTCTCTATGGAGAAAAATACCCTTTTATTGGAGCTATGACACTGAAAATACTTTCAGGATTATGGGTGCATTACGCAAAGATTCTGTGGAGGGATAGGGATAGACAACTAGGCAAAAACTTTGCAAGTAGAATATGAAGTGGGAAAATGCAAGCTTATAGATTTATACAGAATAGAAACAGGCCCTTCGCTCTCCCCCCACCCATCCCCCCGCTCCACCCCTTCCCATGCATATGCCGACCAACAAACACCAAATTGCACTACTTCTATTTACCAGAGATAGTAGGAACTGCAGATGCTGGAAAATCTGAGATAACAAGGTGTAGAGCTGGATGAACACAGCAGGCCAAGCAGCATCATAGGAGCAGGAAGGCTGACGTTTCGGGCCTAGACCCTTCATCAGAAACTTTGGTTAGGTCACAGCTGGAGTACTGTGTGCAGTTCTAGTCACTACACGAAGGTAGAATGTGACTGTATTGGTGAGGGGGTAGAGGGGATTTTCTTCTGCACTAAGTGACTTTTTGACTTTCCCATAAGGGAAGGGTCTAGGCCCGAAACATCAGCCTTCCTGTTCCTATGATGCTGCTTGGCCTGCTGTGTTCATCCAGCTCTACACTTTGTTATCTCTTCTATTTACCAGCACTTGGCCCAAAGCTGACAAGAAGAACAGAAGAATTGATTATTATTTAAACAGAGGAGGACTGCAGAAAGCTACAACACAGAGGGATTTGGGAGTCCTTATACATAAATCTCAAAAGATTAGCATTCTAGTTTAGCAGATAATAAGTGAGGCAAATGGAACATTAATCTAAATTTCAAGGGGAACGGAGTATAAAAATAGGGACACCTCTCTAAAACTATACAAAGCACTATTCAGACGGCAATTGCAATGCTGTGTTTAATTCTGGGCACCTTAGGAAAGATACACTGACATTGAAGTCCAGAAGAGGTTCCCTAGACCAATCTGGGTATGCAGGGACTCTGTTATAGGAAAAGTTGAGAAGGTTGAGCCTACATTCATTGAAATTTAGGAGAATGAGAAGTGATCTTACTGAAACATACAAGATTCTTATGGGACTTGACAAAGTAGATGCAGAGAGACTGTATTCCCTTATGGGAGAGTCAAAGAGTCACTTAGTGCAGAAGAGAATCCCCTCTACCCCCTCACCAATACAGTCACATTCTACCTTCGTGTAGCGACTAGAACTGCACACAGTACTCCAGCTGTGACCTAACCAAAGTTTTGTACTGCTCACATAATCTATGCCAAGTCTGATAAAGGCAAGCTCACTGCATGCCTTCTTAACCACCCTATTAAGCTGTCCTGCCACCTTCAGGGGTCTGTTGATAAGCACCCCAAGATCACTTTGTTCCTCAGAGCTTCCTAGTATCCGGTCATTCATTGAGGACTCCCTTGTCTTGTTAGTTCTTCCAAAATGCATCACCTCGTATACTTTAGGGTTAAAATTCATCTGCCACTGATCTCCCAACTGTCCAAACTGTTGATATCCTCCTGTAACCCAAGACCTTCTTCCTCACAACTAACCACCCGGCCAGTACACGTGTCATCCATAAACTTAATGCCATCCCCACAAACATTCTCATCCAAATCGTTTACATATATCATGAACAATCAGGGACCCAGAATTGGTCTCTGTGGAAAGACACAGGTCTTCGGTCACACAAACAGCCTTTGTCTCCTACCATTAAGCCGGGTCTAGAATCAGAAGGCATAATCTCAGAGGAGGGCGTCTCCCACTTAGGACAGAGATGAGGAATTCCTTCTCTTAGAGGGTAGTGAATCTGTGGAAGTCGTTATTGCAGAGGGCTTTACAGGCTGGGTCATTGAGTATAGTCAAGGCTGAGACAGACTGGTTTTTAATTTGCAAGAATATCAAAGGTTATGGGAAAAGGTAGGAAAGTAGAACTGAGGATTAACAGATCAGCCATGACCTCACTGAATGGCAGAGGATACTCAATGGGCTGACTGGCCTACTTCAGCTTCTACATTTTATGGACCTGACTTAATATTAGTTACCATTTTATTCTAGTTTGACAAAGATATACACTGATATCAAACCTTTAATTTTTAGCACTGATCTGATCAAACACACCATTACCGACATCTGAGCTCCCATTACCCAAGTGAAAACTGGCTGGTTTATTATTATGATTGAGTTTTTTTTGGAAAAATCCTTATTATTTAACTTCTCCCAACTAACTTGGTACTTGGATTGGGAGATAGGGACAAGGAGCAGGTTGTGGTTTTGTTGCTAGAATGAGATAGATTTTGAAGTTTGAAGCCAAATATTTGTTACTTTCAAAGAAACCACCAAAAGTAAAAATACCCAGTTTCTTTCTTCCATAGTTGTTATTGCCAACATTGCTACCTTATGATTAATTCTTCTTTTCAAATTTTAGTATAGCCCACTTTGGACTTCCAGCCAAAATAATCTTACTGTTGTTCCATTAAGTATCGTAGCCAATAAAATAAATTTTGCGTGGTTAATTCAATGTTGTGTGTTATCCAATATCATGCAACCAGAACATTAGTGACAGCAACAGGTGACATTGCATGAATTGTTCTCTAAACAACAACTTGCTTTTATTATCATAGCTTTTAACAGAAAACACTCCCAAGTGTTACTAAGAGGTGACGTCAAATCCTGTGCAGCAAGCTGGTTAAGGTGGCCAAGGAAATGCTCAGAGGTGTAATTTTGAGGAAATGTTTGAAAAAGATGGGAGTACTAAAACTGTAGGGATTTAGTGTAGCTTTTCAAAGCAAGATGAAATGAACGGTCTTTGATTCAACAGGACACTCATTGCATTTCTGCAGTATTTTTAACATAGTAAAAATAATTAAAGGCACTTGATAGAGCTCTCAGATAAAATTTTACATTTAGCTACCTTTTCAAGTGCAACCAAAGATGGGCAATAAATGCTGACCTTTCTAATGACAGACAAGTGCTTTGAAATTAAAAAAGGAGCCACAGCAGTACGGGTAATCAAGTAACTGATCAAAAGGGAAATTTGTAAGGTGAGGTGAGAGAGAGGCAGCAAAGTCAACAGAGGGAATTTTAAAGCTTAGGGTTTTGCCTGCTAAAGGTACAATCAATAGTGGCTGAGTAATGAATAGTGGAATGTTAGTGTTAATATTCAAAATCACTAAATTGTCAATCTGCCTATTGCCAGAGAAGTCAATTATCTCGGGTCAATCTTCCATAGGGACAGGTTGGTTTGGAGCCTCCAAAATATTTGCCAGTCATGAGAAGTGTGGACTAGCCACGTAACTTCAATAGAAATAAACACTGTTTGGCATCCGTATTCAAAGTTGGAAATCTAGCAACAGCACAGCAACCTATATACTAGTACAGGCCTGCTGCAGCCTGGGAGATGTTGCTCAATTAACAGCAGTAATAGTCAACTCCCAATTTTTACAGTGTTCTAAGAATTCAATGTAATTCCAAAATAAACACAGCTGACTTTGTGTTTGGTAAAAGAATATTTTAAAATTTTGTGCTTTTGAAATTCAACCAATTTTTGATTGAAATTCTTATATTTATTTCTCTTTGTCTATAGTACAATGTATTGACTGAAAATATCAGCAAGCTAATTATCTGAGACCTCTTGAAAAATTAACTCTTACAGAACGTACTATCGCCAAGTGGCAGATGACCCGAAAATAGATTGAAAGACAGGTCGTACAAAGGGAGATTGGCATGTTACGTGAGTGGGAAAAGAAGTGGCAGATGGAATGTAATGTGAGAAAATGTGAGGTTATACACTTTGGGAGGCAGAATATAAGTGTTGAATATTATCTAAATGGGGAAAGACCACAGAAATTGATTTTAGGTTCAAATCCATAAATCACAAAATTCTAGCATCCAAGTTCAATCACTGGAGCGTAGGCGGTTGAGAAGTAATCTTATTGAGGTTTGTCAAATTATGAAAGGCATAGATAAGGTGAATGACAAGGGCCTTTTCCCTAGGGTGTGGGAGTTCAAAACTAAAGGGCATATTTTTAAGGTGACAGGAGAAAGATTTAAAAAGGACTTGAGGGGCAACTTTGTTTTACACAGAGTAGTTCACGTGTGGAATGACTGCCAGAGAAAGTGATGGATGCAGGTACGGTTACGACATTTAAAAGACATTTGGATAAGCTCATGAATAAGGAAAGGTCTGGTGGGATACAAGCCAATTGTAAGCAGGTGGGACTAGTTTGGTTTGGGAACATCGTTGACATGGACTGGTTGGACCAAAGAGTCTAATTCCATGCTGTATGACTCTAAAACTTTACATAAAAAACAGGCAAAAGTGCAGGTTCCCTTGCAGTTCTCATTCCTTTCAATCAGAACACACAGTCGGCACTTATTATCACTTCCTCAAAGGCCGAGAACCCTTTGCTGTAGCTGGCAAATCTGTGGGTACTCCACAGTTTGTACAGGAAGTCATGGCACCATGACTGTTACTGAGAAACTTAAAGTGGCAGCCATGTTATAACATTTTCATGCTATGTAGTCATTCCAGAAATTCTGACTGCCACTTCGCCTTTCAGAACAAACCTTGAAAAACAGCCCTCATTGAATCAAACTTTCCAAACTTAGTCTTTTAATGATCAGCAAATTCCTACAGCAAAAGAAAGTTGGTGAAATGCAAGGGTAGGAATGTGACATTTCTGTCTCATACCACTTACATTGTACTACTGCCATTCTACACAATTAAAAATATTGCCCTTTCAACGTGGGGCTACATTCAAAGGACACTCTAAGCCATAACATCAAAGTGAAGTACAAAGTGGTTACAGGTCTATCATTTACGGTTACAACAATTAGAAACTGTTTCAGTTTTATAATTGCATATTTCCACCTCCATCCAAATTGTAACTGTATTCAAAACAACTTACAACCTATTTAATGACCAAATGGCTGCTGACAACAGGATCGTGTCAACCATCCAAATGCATCTTTTGATCAATTACTGCCTTAAATGCTTAAAAAAGAAACACAAAGTGAGTGTCTTCTTATTGCTACTAGTGGTCATTGAAAACACATTATTAAAAACACACTGCTCAACATCTAACACATAGCTTTAATGTATAAAGATCCTCCAACAAGTTTTATTTTTAAAGGGTTCTTGATAAAGAAAATGGCCCAGTGATTTTCCCCCGCCAGAGTTGGGTTACAAAAAGACAGGAACAGGCTAGAGGAAAAATATGAAAAGAATAAAAAGAGATAAGCAAACAGTCTGATACATAAAAAAAATTAAAACTCTAGGAAGAAAAGACAGGTTTTAAGAAAGCTTTCCAATTTAAATAAACAAGTGAAGGAGGATAAGTAAACAGAGCAGATTGAACAACAATTTTAAATTAAGTAAACTAGGACGAAGTGGAGAAGAAACAGTGGAAGGAAAAGGTCAGTCCTTTAGAACATAGATGATGGGTGAACGAACTGTTGGATGGACAAGGCATATGTGGGGCCATAAAGCAGGAAAAGAATCCTAAGAGGACTGCGAATTTCATAATAATAACAAGAATTTAGTAGTCCAAACATTTTGGGTACGGAGAGTATGGAACTCTGTCGTTAAGAATGCAATGCTTTGGATAGGTAGAAAATCAACGGAGGAATGAGGCTTGACAGCTTCAGAGAAAACTAACCTAATAGCTGAGAAACTGGTGGTACATAAGAGGCTTTGTTGCAGAGATACAAAGAGATCAGCTGCCAGTGAGAGTACAAAATGATTTTCCACAAGTATTTGTTCCAAAGCTAATTGGGAGACATGCCCAGCATGTTTCTAATTCTGGAACAAACCAGAAATCTAATAATTAAGAAATACTGAACAGTAGATTTCACATTTTTCCAAACCTATATCCATTATTAAGAGGTTTCTACTTTCACCATGCCTAAATAATTGGGCTTCAGAATCTAATGATAACTGTCAAAAAACAATAAATCCTTTAATAACGCTTTTCTTTCTGATGTTTACTGGACGATGGTACACACAATGGTGGATAAAATGAAACGGCGGTGAAAATCCTTCAACTATCTGCATGAAGAGGTGGTCTTTGGTGACTTAATCATTATTTTTCAGATCCCTCAGATATTTATCACTTTCTTATTCCTCTTTCTACTGTATATTAAACAGCACAATCAAGAACTTGAAATAATCATAATCTGCCTGCATTAAGCACTTGGAAACACGTTTGGTTACAAAGTACAAAGCAGCTGCTGCCCAGAAATCGTCATTCCCACTGTTATATGTTAAATGTTGTTTTCTAAATAAAAATGCATTTTAACTTCGTAATTATTACCTGTATCCGTCCTTCACCTTTACTTTAACGTATTAATTTAAATAAACTAGGAGGCAGGAGAGTTCACTTTCCACAGTGAAAGATGATATATAGCAGACACCAAAAGAAAATAAAATGTTTGTTTAGACCTCTGGCATCTATTCAGAATGCAGCAAGGGCACTGGAGATGGTCATTAGATTTGCTTTCCTGGTATAAAGCATTATCAGTAAGAACAATTTACTGATAGAATATTTTCATAACACCCAAATAATAGGAAACAACCAGTAACATTGGTTGTCTCAGATACCGAAACCGCCATAACATAAATCAGTAATATCCAACAGAAGTTACATGTAACCGAATATTTTAGCTCCAAGGAAATCTCTTTTACAGCATTTTACGCATTTACAGGAGCCCTCAAACTCGACACTAGTGGGGATAGACCAGATCCAGCTATTGCTTTTGTAAAAAAAACCCTGCCAGACTCCTGTTCGTCCAGCCGTCAAATGAAAGGTTATATCCGTAATATCTGAGTAAAATTGAAGAATGTATGAGGTTCACTTCAGCACAATTAGGCCAGGAGGAATGAGACATTGCCCCCAAATGATTAAGGGAGTAGAAACTGCAACCACACAAACCCGTTTTTCGCTCTGAGCTATGCTAAACTAAAGCTCATGGTGTTTTCGTAGGTCTGTAGCAGAGCAGTGTCCAGCAACAGCGGCCGGGCCGAGCCAGGCCTGGCTATCTCAGTCGGGCACTCACCCCCAACGCACTGTGCTTTCCTTCTCTCTTCTTGTCTCCCCCTCAGAAACCAGCAGTTCTCGATCCTGCAGCAGCTGATACACCTCCCGCAAAACATCATCAGAACCTGCGCACGGCCACTACGTCATCCCGCTCTGTGTAAACACTGCGTCCTCCGACGGGATTCCCTTCTCTGTCGGTAATTCCATCACCAACACCCCCCAAAATCCAAGGTCGGGGATGTGAGAAAACAAGAAAAGGAAAATCTGAACTTCTGCAAAGGCGATGTTTTGGTTCAATACTAACTGATTTTATTCGTTTTTTTTTCAAAAAACGATCTCTCCGTTCACCGTCTTGTTGTCGGTGAGGCGCAATGCATTTTGGTAATCGTAGGCTTGCGGGCCGGTAACCCGCAGCTCGTGTTGACCGACCATTGGAAAAAATTGATGGAAGGATTAATCCTTGTGTTTGTGGCCAGGGTTCAACCTTTCCCAGCTAAAGGCCCCACGGAACAGGCTCAGGCCTGTTATTACGACTGACAGTGCGACTAGAAAACTACATTACCCACAAGATTGCTTATGTCGGAACGGGGCGTGGCCCGTCGATGGCGTCAAGGACCGGGGCCCTGTAAACGTCGTGACGTCAGCGCCGTTGGCGTGTGTGCGTGATGAAATCAACGGGGAGCGTGTTTAGGGGGTGGGGGAAGAGAGAGAAAGGGAGGAAGTGGCGGTGGTGGGTTTCCTTCCTGGACTTGTTCTCCTTGGGACTGATGTTTCATTAATGGCTGTTAGTTTAAGACAGGAAGTAAATGAAATTCAAACGCAACTTTTGTTTTTGATTAAATGAATATTATATGCATCTGGATGTTGATTTTTAACTCTACGCGTTTTCGGGCAAACTTAAGCTGAAGTGAAAAATGCCCAGAAGGAAACAGTCCAATCCTCAACCTGTGAAAAGTAAGTAGTCATTGCAGTCTGTGTAAATGAGGAAAAGCAAAGTAGGAGTTGGGGCTACTTCTCCAGCAACTGGTAAATTTGACTTCTCACTTAATCTGAACTTATGATTCATCTGATTAAACAGAAATGAAAAGTCTTAACTGATGTTGTGATGGGAATTAGGAGGGAATGCTCTCCACTTTTGAATGTTGGTTTCAAACGGTGCTCAACTTGAATCTGCAGCATTTCATCATGTGTCACTTTCTACAAGTGGTGGCAGAGGCCTGTGATGCCTGCGTTGGAAACTGAGGTGGTAGAGTTAAAATTGGGTTGGTGTAAGTAGTTTGACGACACCTGATATTGGTGCAATTTATTGAACAGCATCTTTAATTCCTATCATGCCTTTTTTGTACAAGAGAATTGAAAAGTCAAATGAGTAATAATTCAAGATGCAAGTCTTGCCTGTGAAAACAGTCAGAAAGGTTAATTCTACATAAACCATTAGGGAGGCAATTTCAGTTTGGTCAGATTGGAGGCACAACCATAACTCAATATTTTGAGTGTAAGAGTGGGGGAGGGGTGTTGATAGCAGGCAGAAGATGTTGGGAAATATGTAACCATGTCCAGAATTGTGGAGAAGGATGGTACAATTCTGTTGAAGGAGAACTGAAGGAGAGAACAGTAATTTTCAATTCACTGCATTGGTAGCCTGTGTGTTGAGATTAATAAATTGTTAGACATCAGTTCAGATCAAGGTGTCAAAATCTGAGTTTTGAATACATTAGGAGTTTATAGTAAAGGAAGTGAGAAGGAGGGAGAAGGACACTGGAAAAAGTGACTCAAGCTGACCAAATCCTGGATAATGGTTTTGATAATATTAGGGTGGATTTGGATGATGTTACAGATATTAAAGCACGTAACCCAGATGATGTGTAGAATGTAGAGTTTGTTTAGATTTGTGTCAAAGGGGTTCCAAGGCCAAATCAAATAAACAGGTTGTTGCAGCTGTGTATAATCTGAAATAATGTTGGAAATATTCAATAGATGCAATAGTTTCTCTTTCCACAGGAAAAAAAAATCACATTTCTATCAGAGATGGTAGGAACTGCAGATGCTGGAGATTCCAAGACAACAAGGTGCAGGGCTGGATGAAAACAGCAGGCCAGTTCTGCTCCTATGATGCTGCTTGGCCTGCTGTGTTCATTCAGCCCTGCACCTTGTTGTCTCACATTGCTATCAACTCTGTTTCTCACTCTGCAGATGCTGCCTGACCAGTTGAGTGTTTCCAACATTTTCTCTTTTCATTCCGAGGTCACAGTTTCTGCTTTGCTTCCAGTGAATCACTAGGGTTTGGCTTCGAATTAGAAGCAAGTGGATTTTAATTTTTTTTTGTTCATAAGTTATGGACATTGCTAGCTTTGTGTGCATTTATTGTCCACCCCTAATTGCCTTGGTGAAGGTGGTGATAAGCTACCATCTTGAACAATGCTATTCTTAGAATGGAGGGAAACCCGTAATCTCATTTTTAAAGGGGTGCCAGGATTTTCATCCAGAAACTATGAATGAACAGTGATATTGTTCCAAGTGAGGCTTGTCTGTGTGTTTTGGAAGAGAACGTGCAGTTGCTTTTGTTATTTGAATCTTTGCTTTGTGGTGGTAGCGGTCACTGGTTTGGAGGGTGCAGTTGGAAGTGCCTTGGTGAGTACTGCAGTGCTCCTTATTGATGGTGCACTTTGCTGCCTCTGTGCATCAATGGGTGGTTGGGAATGCCACATTAGTCAATGTACTTTGTCCTAGATGATATCAAGCTTTTTGAGTGTTGTTGGGGCTACACACCTCCAGGCCAGTGGAGGGTATTCTGTCACAATGTCTGACCTAATGATCAAAGGAATGTCATTGTTGAAGTAGTTGAAGATGATTGGGTCTAAGACAATACCCAGAGGATCTTCTGTAATGATGTCCTTGGAGACCAATCATGTCAGTTCAACAACCACAGCCTTTTTCCTTTTGGTTAGGAATGACAACATTCAGCAGAAATTTTTCTACTTTGTGGTTTTGCCAGGGCTGCCTGATGTCATATACAGTGAAAGGCAGCCTTGTTGTCAAGGGTGGTACTGCTTAGCTCTTTTATCCATGCATGGACGAAGATTGTAATGAGGCATGAGGCAGGTGGCCTTAGCGGAACCCAAACTGAGTGTCAATGAGCAGCTGATTCCTTTGCAAGTGCTACTTGATGGTACTGTTGATGATCCGTTTCCATCACGGTGCTAATGATCAAGAGAAGACTGAGAGTGGTAATTGGCAGGTTAGATTTGTCCTGCTTTTTGTACACAGGAAATGCTGAGTAATCTTCCACACTGTCCAGTTGATTCCAGTGTTGTAACTATGTACTAGGGCAGCTGTGGCAAGCTCCTGGAGCATTATTCTTCAGTACTATTGCTCAAATGTTGTCAGGGCCTGTAACCTTTGCAGTATCCAGTGCCTTCAGCTGATTCTTGACGTGGAATGAATTGAATTGGCTGAAGATTCGCATCTGTGATACTTGAGGCTGCTGATCTTATTGAAATGTAAAATTCTGAGGAGGCTTGACAGGAGAACAGAGACACCTGAGGCTGTCTTTCTCACTTTGAAGATGGCAATGAAGAAAATTTGTCTTAAAGATCGTTCATCTGCAGAATTTTCTTTAGCAAGCAGTGCAGGCTGGGTTATTGAATATATTCAAGATGGAGTTAGACAGATTTTTGCTCTACAAGGAAGTTGAAGGCTACATGAGGCAGGATAGTGGAGTTAAGGCCACAGTCAAATCAGCCATGATCTAGTGAATGGCAAATCACTTTTTTACTAAAAACCAACTTGCTTGAGATCGCATTGAAAGTCGCATTTTCTTTTTTGATTTTGTGTTGGTGCAGTGGCTAAATGATTGTGCACGTGGACACCAAAATCCCTGTTTCTTCTCACTATCTTGCTGTTTTAAAAACAAAATTGTGATTTGAGAGAGGCAGTCTTGCATCCCTAGCTGGCTGTTGAAACTTTTTGGACAGAATCACACATATTGTTACCTTTCTGTCCTTCAAAAGATCAGATGCTGGTTTCCCACATGTTTCAAAGGCCTTATTTTTGGCATTGGGAAAATTCCAGTTCTGGTCTGCAGTTTTCAGAGTGAGATCATTAGATCAGGTAAATCATGATCAGTAGTCAGGCATTACAGTTCATTGCTGTACCGTCTTTAGAGTAACGTGGGGAGGTGTGGAATTGTCCAAGGTTCGTAGCTCGGATCTCTACCCAATTACCTCTGCTGGCAGTACAACTGTATGGACTGCATGAAGCCAGGGTTGCCCTCAGCTGTCGTCTCCTTTATGGATCAATAGCCTGCCAACACTTGCTACACAGGCTGCATGCAATGAATCATGTCCCTTTGCAAAGTAAGGTAGTGTCTGTGGAATCAATATGTTCGGGAGAGGAAGGCAGGAAGAGAATTGAGGGTGTTGAAATGTATTTTAGCAGACATCAGTGTGGCTGCAGGTATTGATGATTTGGTAGGCAGATGCTTTATTTGAATTAGTTTTTTAAAAAAAGTTTTACTTTGTAACTTCCAACGATCTGATATCTTTGCCTTTAGCCACTTATTTTCTAACCATTTGTTCGTGAGGGCTAGGCCAACATTTGTTGTCGCAGGCAACTTGGGATTGGCATGTGATGGTGAGTTACTGTCTTGAATCGCTAGCCCATGTTGTATAGGTGCATCACAGTGCTTTGCAGATGGGAGTTCCAGTAATGTGGGGTGTGAACAATCAGGGCATCGGAGTATAAATATTTATATAGAAATATTTTTTTTAAAGCATTTGTACACAGTGCTAATGTATACTAATCATGTTAACTGTTTTGAAATTGGAAAGTACTGATTTTTGTTTTTAAATCTAGTGATCAATGAATATTTCATTACATCTTCAAATAAATTGTTACATGAACAAAGTGCCAGGTATTAGCAGTAAGATTAGGAAGTAAATGTGAAATGGAAGTGTGATGGAAAACTCTCTTTGTCTGGATTGGTTGCACCAACAACAAGACACAGGTTTGACACCATCCAGGATAAAGCAGCTTACTTGATTGGCATCCCATTTCCGTTGGGTGCTCATTAGGAGAGTCATGCCAGGATGGACGGAAATACTGAATGCAGCACTTCAATGTTGGCTGACGTGCATATTCTTCTTTCCATAGACTCCAGGTCTTTCAAAACTCTGGCATGTCAAGTGCATCAAATCCCAATCACTTCTCATCCCTTGTGCTTGTTCACCACCCTTGACTCCTGGTCAAATGAAATCTTCATTTTTAAAAATCTTACCTTGTCAGATCTCTCCACTCTAATATTCTGTCACTCTCTAATCTCCTTTGGCTCCATGTCAGCATTTATTGCAAGGGGTTTGGAGTACAAGAATAAACAAGTCTTCTGTCAATTGTACGGGCCTTTCATGGAGACCGCACCTGGAAAACTCTGCAGCCTCAGTCTAAATACTTAAGGAAGAATGTACTTGGAGTTGTACAGTGAAGGCTCACTAGATTGGTCCTGCCATTTCCTAGATTAATACTTGGAAAGAGTGGTTTGCCTTATGAGGATAAACGAGACAGGCCAGGCCTGTATCTTCTGGCATTTAGAAGAGTCAGTGACTTTAATAAAGCGCAAGACCCTGAGAGGACTTGACCTGGTGGATGTCAAAAGCATATTTCTTTGGAGGGGAAAATCTAGAACCATGAATTACAGTTTGAAAAAATAAGTTACACATTTAAGACTGATGAGGAAATAATTTTTCTCTGCTGGTCTCTGGAATTCCCTTCCTCAAAAAGCAGAGAATTTAGAATTATAAAATATTTTTTAAAGTAGAAGTAGAAAAATCCTTGATTACCAAGGGGGTGAAAGATTATCAAGGATATGCAGCAGTGTAAAGATGAAGTTAAAATCAGATCAGCCATGATCTTATGGAATGGCAGAGCAAGCTCAAAGGGCTGAGTGGCCTGCTTTTTTTCCTTGTTTGTACAAAAGGATTGTCCTGTTATTATTTTAATCAGTCTATTTGGACATGTTTTGACTTAACCTTTGGGTAGCTGGAACTTGAACCTGGCCCAAAGGTAAGGATGTTACCACTGCCCACAAGAGCCCTGAGGTTTGTCCTATTATAAACTGAGTAAATTGGCCCTAGATAATCTGAAGTTTAGTTGAATGAGAAGTGGTCTCTGAATCATTCAAGATTATGAATGGGCTTAATAGGATAGACAGCAAGATGTTACCCCTGTTGAAAGATTCTAGAACGAGATTCCGTTTCATTTAGGACTGAGATTAGGAGAAATTCTTTTTGTTTGTTGTGAACCTTTGAAATCCTCACCTTCAGAACATTGTGGATGTGCCATCATTAACAAGATTTAAGGACATTTTTGACAAATGTTTGGTGTCTCGGAACCAAGGGATATTGGAAACAGTTGGAAAGATGCAAGCATGGTCATATTGAATGATTGAACGGACTCCAAAGAGTGTCTGTCATACTCTGGTTTTGTAATGCCTCTGGTCAGTACCTTGAGGTTTTTCTCACTTGAAGGTCTGATGTAAATGTTTGTTTTCATTTTAGGGATTGGTGTTGAGGCTTTAATTGTTTCTTATTTGCATAAATGACATGGCTTCAGAAACCCAAGGTAAATTTTTCAAACCAGCAATTCACCTAAATTGTGATTGAATCTGATTTGGCCATTAAGGACATCTAAAGCCTGTCAGTGAATGAAGCAATACTTCATAGTTCAGACATTATAAAATTTAGGAAGAAAGTCTAAATCAATTTGAATGTATTGATTGCTATAACCTCTTTTGGTTTATATAATGAACTAATTCAACTGGCTAACAGTGAAGTGAAAAAAGGTGCAGTTCAACACTTAAACAGTAACCCTCAACAAGGTGAATCAAGTGACAAGCTAAACTGAGTGGAGTTTGTGAAACAGATAAAATAATAAAACAACATAATAACCTAGTTACCTCATAACCTAAATAGTGTCCGATTTGATGATTTGGATATTCAGATCCTGTAGGCAATGCAAAAATACAATGAGGCAGATTAGGATTGAGGAGGGCTGGGAGGGATTTGAGCTGTTAAATCTTGAAATAAAATTGTGAAAGAAGCTCAAACAGATGGACAAAATGGTGGGCAAGGTATCTTATAATCCACATGTTCAGCAGGTCTGACAGCATCTGTGGGAAGAAAGCCGAGTTAACGTTTCAAGTCCAGTGACTCTTCATCAGAACTGTAAGCAACTGAGGCTGAAGTTGGGAGAGGAGAAGTGGAGATCAAGCCCAAGGAGAAAGAGAAAGATATGGGTAAACAAGGTCAGGACAGAAGAAAAGCTGAATAAGTGATAGTAAGAGTTAAGAGTAGGAAAGAAATGGGTGAGCTGTACTGAGTGCAGGCCTAGGAGTAAGTGAGAGTGGGTGACTGTACTAGAAGCAACTTATGGCATAACAGCACCACGTGTGGGGTGGGTCGACAAACATGGAAGCGTGCTTCCATGTTGAATCTTAGAGGCTATGGAGTCCCCAAGCAGATAATAAGATGCTGTTCTTCGAGTTTGCACTGAGGCACGGTGGGTTTTGCAGCAGGTTTGCAATAGAAATGTTGGCTGGGGAACACGGTGGTGTGTTGAAGTGGCGGGCTACTAGAATCTTGGGGTGATTTTTGCGGCCAGACCGAGGTGTTCTGCAACGCGGTCATCCAGTCTGCATTTCGTATTCCCAATGTAGAGGAGACCACGCTCTGAACAGCGAATGCAGTAGACTAGATTGAAGGAAGTATAAGTAGTTTGCTGCTTCACCTGGAAGGTACTTCTGGGGCCTTGGATGGTGAGGAGGTAAATGGGTAAGCATTACACCTTCTGCGATTACATGGGAAGGAGCCCTTGGGGGTGTGAGGAGATGTTGGGAATGGAGGAAGAGTGGACCAGGCTCCCAGAGGAAACAGACCTTCTGGACCACTGACAAGGGAAGGGAATGTGTATCTGGTCTTGGCATCCCATTGGAGGTGGAGCAAGTGGCAGCTTATAGTCTTTTGGATGCAGAATCTGGTGGCGTGATCAGTGAGGACCAGGGGGACCTTTACCATTGTTGTGGGAGGGAAAGGAATAAGTGAAGGTAGAAGTGCAGGGGATGGTTCAAACATGGCTAAGTACCCTGTTGACCTCAGTTGAGGATAAAGGTGGATATTTGGAGCAAACACCCACCCCTGCCCCAACCCCCATATGTATATTATATTGTCAGAGCAGATGTGATTGAGCTGGAGAAACTGAGAGAATGGGATGGCGTTTTTACAGAAAGCAGGGTGTGAGGATGTATTGTTGAAGTAAATTGGGAGCCTGAGTTTGCAGTGGATATTGAGAGCAGCCTATTCCCCCAGAAATGGAAACAGATGCTAAGCCATGGAAAGAAGGAGTCACAGATGGACAATGTGAAGGTGAGGGCAGTGCAGAAATTGGAAGCGAAATTGATAAATTATTCCAGTTCAGTACGAGAGAGGGAAGCAGTACTGATGTCATTGATGTGGTGGAGAAAAAGTTGTGGTGAGGGATTCGAGAATGATTGGAATAAGGAATGTTCCACATACCCTACAAAGAGGCATACCTGGGGTCCATGCAGGTACCCATGCTGCACCTTTGATCTGAAGAAAGTGAGAGGAGTTAAAAGAAAAGTTGTTCAAGGTGAGGATGCGTTCAGGTGGAGGAGGCCAGTGGTGGATGCAGACAGTTCAGACCTTCTCTCCAGGAGGAAGCGGAGAACCCAGAGACCATCCTAATGGAGTATGGACATGTAAAGCGTTCGCATTTCCGTGGCGATGAGGAGGTGGCTGCTGCCTGTGAACTAGAAATTTTGAAACTCATGTAGAGCATCAGAAGGATCGGAGATGTAAGTGGGAAGGGACTGGACAAGGGGATGAAAATAAAATAGGGTCGAGGTAGGAACAAGGAGAGGAAAAAATAGTTGAGGTGGATCTGAAACAAAAACAGAAATTGCTGAAGAAATGCAGTGAGGCTGGTAGCATTTGTGGGAAGCAAACGGGGTTAACATGTCAAGTCCGGTGAGTCGTCATCAGAACTGTTAGCAGCTAAGAAGAAGTGGTATTTGTACTGGACCTCCTCCTTCCTCGACTTCCAAGGCCCCAGATATATGCATCATTAGACATGAATCTATGCTTCCACAAGAGAATGTGTCTGTCCCCATGGTCTTTTCCTGAAGCAGTATCAGCCAACATAAATAGTGAAAAAAATTGTCCAGGAGAGTAAAATACTGGAGCAGGCTTGAAGTGCCAAGTGGCTGACGACTCCTAATTGATAGATTCATATAAAATTTCATCTGTAATTTTTGGAGATAATGAAATTAAGCTTGGGACTTGATTCAGCATTTCAACCTTGACCAGCTGCAATTCACCAATGCAATTGCAGTATGTTTCTACAGAACCCTAAGGCTGCTGCAACATAGGAAGACTTTGATTTTAAACTATACTTTTTTTTTATTGTTCAAAAAAGATCCAGAGGCAGGTGTGTTGCTACATCATGTTCCTTGTATTTCCCCCCGTGACATACTCCCTGATTAATTAAGCTCTCATATTCAGGTAGTTTGTAGCATGTGTAAACTAAGAATTGCAATAGGAAACCTAGGTGTTTCAGCTATCTGAAAGCTGTGAATCATGTTCCATGAAAATGACCACTGTTCATTTTCACAAGTATAGAGGGACCAATTCCACAGCCTGCTTTGAAAGGAAATTCTATTTAAAATTGATTATGGACTGAGGTCTATTTTGGAATCAAAGGTAATTCACAGGCCAAAAATAAGATTGGTGTTTATGCAAAAACAAAGATCCTTTCAGAGAAGGTACAATAATGAAAGACAACATAGAGGTTAAATAGAAGAGGAAGTGAATCAAGAAGTGGTTGAATGATCTCTGTTTGGTTTTCAAAGCTTGAGGCTTGATGGAAGTAAAATACTGAGGGACATGAGTTTCATAATTTTGAGGTAGCAGAAAAACAGAGTTGAGTAATAAATTAGATTTTAACACAGCAAACAAGAAGGAACTGAGAATGCAAGGAAGGTTTGAAAAGCAATATCCAAGTAGTAGTGATAAAATAGATTATGGGAGAAGTTGAAAGCTAGAGGTGGGAAATGATCAGTTTATCAGATAATACTTTGGTTCTTAGATGCTCGTACCTTCTTGAAAATATGCCCTCAGAAAAGTAATTGGACGTTTTGTGGAAGTTATTTCCAGGTTGCATGTTAAGAACAGATGTTAGTGTTTTAAACATGCTTCAATTTTGTGTTTTTTAAAAATTACCATTGTATTATTTATTTGATACAAGTTTTATTTGGAATCAGAATTTTTAAAATGTTAACTCAGGCTGCCTGATCAGTTTTCTGAACCTGATGGCCTGAAAGATTACAAATAAACTATGACAAATAGTATTGTTACAATCCTGAAGCCTGATCTCTTTCAGATGGTAAAACAGGATTGAGGGAACTAGTCAAAAGACTGGGACTGGTGGGACCTGTATAAATGGAATGGGTTATACCCTAGCAGGACTGGAGCTAATATCTTGGTGGAGGAGATTTGCTAGTGCTGTTTGTTATGGTGATGTTGTTTAAATCAGCTTGTTATGCAGTTGAGAATCTTGAGATGGAATTTAGAATAGTAACAAAGCTGGTTATATGAAGTAGAAAAGCTGTGCATTAAAGTAGAAAGCAGTAGAAACGAATCCTAGAATCAATCAGTTCAATTGCAGATTACTCTTTTTCTTAAAAAACAGAAATAAAAGCATTCTATCTATGCACAGCATTTGTAACAAGATAGGTGAATTGATGGCATTAGTAGAAGTCAGACTATTATTTATTCGCCATATTGAAGATGTGGCTGCAGGGTGATCAAGATTGAGAACTGACTGGATCGGCCAAAAGGAACAGGAGGTTGTGAAATGCTAATAACAAGGGACGGATCCATGTGTTAGTGAGACCATGTTCGATCAGAAGACTGTTCTTCTATATTTGAGTGGAGCCAGAAACACAACAAGTATTTTGTAGTAGTAGTTTATAGCCCCTTAAACAGTCATGGTAATGTGGAGTATTGCACAAACCGAAAAATAGAGGGAAATATAGGAAGAGTCATGGGTGAGTTCAATCTTCATATTAACTGAATAAATCTACTGAGTACCAATGCTGTGGAGGATGAGTTCCTGAGACATGTTCAAGATAATTTTCTGGACCAATATGTTGCGTAAAATAGGGAACAGGCTATTTCAGGCCTAAGATCTTGCAATAAATAGGTACTAACGATAATGTTGCAAAAGAACTTAAAGTGAATAATAACAATGTGATATACTTTTTCATTCAGTTTGAAAATAATGGAGTTTAATCAATTTAGATCTTAAATATTTTCAAGGGCAATTTACGAGGGCATGAGAATAATTTTGACTGGTGGATCAGAAAAGTGCATCAAAAAGCTTGACAATTGGCAATAGCTAACATTTAAATAATACTTCGTTTAAAACAAAAATGTAGATACCTTTTACGACAAAAACTCCCAACAGGAAAACTGAGCATCCCATGGATTTAGATGGAATTTAAAGGCTACTAGATCTATCTTCAAGTTTTAGATCAAAGAAGTAGACTCTCAAAGTTGCCTGCAAAAAAAAAGTGGTTAGCCTAAGGATTGGGAGAATTTTTGGATTCAGCAAAGAAATACCAAGAAATTGAAGAAAGAGAAAATGGAATATGCATGTAAAATAGCAAGATACATAACAAATTGCAAATGCTTCTATAGACTTGTGAAAAGGAAAAGAATAAAAAAGACAAATATTGGATTATTTTGGCATAGATAGGAATCAGCATTGGCAGATGAGCTAAATAAATGTTATGTTTGTCTTCACAAAAGATCCAGGTTCTAGTGAATGTATAATTGGAAAGAAAACACTTAAAAGTTCATAGTTTTGGAACAATTAGTGGACTGAAAGTTGCCAAATCCCTGGGGCCTGATGACCTACACTCTGGATTGTTGAAAGTTGGCTACAGAGATTGTGGGTGCATTGGTGATTATCTTTCAAATTCTTGCAGTGATGCCTGCAAACTAGAAGGAAGGAAAGGGAGGGAGCAAAACAGGGAACTTGCAGATCTATTAGCTAATGTAGTCGGGCAAGTGCTGGGTTCAGTTATGGTAATAATAGATTACTGGATATTAAGAAGATTGATTTTCTGATTAGAAAGACTCTTCACAGATTTATGAAGCAGTAGCCCTGTTGGTCAAACCTGAATTTTTGAGAATGTTACTAGTGGAGTCAATTAGGGTGGAACTGTAGAAATAGTGATTTTGGATTTTCAGAAGGCTTTTGATAAAATCTCACACAAGAGGTTCATAAACAGAATTAAAACACACAAAATGGGGTGGTGGAATAAGATAGCATGAGTTAAGGATTGGTTTCTGTAAAAGCAGCGTAGGACTAAATGGATAATTCTCAAATTGGTAGGCTGTGACCAGTGCGGTTACTGCTATGATCAATACACAGGACCAGCTGTTCACCATCTATGTCAACGATTTGTATGTGGTAACCAATTGTACTATTTCCCAGTTTCCAAAACTTGGTGGAAGTG
Source organism: Rhincodon typus (assembly GCF_021869965.1). NCBI lineage: Eukaryota > Metazoa > Chordata > Chondrichthyes > Orectolobiformes > Rhincodontidae > Rhincodon > Rhincodon typus. Next base: position 4,526 of record NW_025966906.1, on the reverse strand, counting down.
TGAATTGTGAGGAGGGTGCAGAGGTTTCAAGTGACTTAGGCAGGTTCGGTGCAGATGGAATATAATGTAGATAAGTGTGAGGCTATCCAGTTTGGTAGGAAGAATGCAGGTGCAGAGTATTTGTAAAATGGGGTTGGTATCCAAAGGAACTTGGGAGCTTTTGTTCATAAGTCACTGGAAGCTAACATGTACTTACAGCATGTACTTTTGAAGGTATGTGCTATGTTAGCCTGTATCACAAAATGGTTTGAGAAGTCTTACTTAAATTTACAGTACGTTGGTGAGCACCTGGAGAATTATGTGCAGCTTGGTCTCCATGCCTGAGGTGTAGGTATACACTTGTAGAGGTAGTACAACTGAGGTTTACCAGACATTTACCTGGAATGGTGGGACTGTTCTTGAGACCTTGGTGTTTGTATACTAGAAGAATAAGAGGCAATGTCATAGAAACTCAATTCTTAAAGGTATGCATAGAGAATTCCTCCCTCGGGGAGGTGATCGCCTGGTGGTATTATCGCTGGACTGTTAATCCAGAGACCCAGATAATGTTCTAGGGACCCGGTTCTGGACAGCATGGTAGATGGTGGAATTTGAATTCAATAAAATATCTGGAATCAAGAATCTAATGATGACCATGAATCCATTGTCGATTGTTGGAAAAACCCATCTGGTTCACTAATGTCCTTTAGGTAAAGAAATCTGCCATTCTTAGCTGGTCTGGCCTACATGTGACTCCGGACCCACAGCAATGTGGTTAACTCTTAACTGCCTTCTGGGCAATTAGGGATGGGCAATAAATGCTGCCTGGCAGTGACGCTGTCATCCTGTGAATGAATAAAGAAAAAAAATGTTTTCCTCTGCCATTGGGATCCAAAACCAGGGAACACAGCTGCCAAATAAAAGGCAAAGCATTTAGGAGTGAGGTGAGGAGGAACCTCTTCACTCAGTGTGGTGAATCTTTGGAATTTTCCACCCCATTGAGTTTTGGGAACTTCGTCATTAGTTCCGTTCAAGACAGAGATTGATTGGTTTCTAGTTACTAGTTCATGAATTACATCAGGGATATAGGGATAGCAAATGACTATGATGTTAAGATAGGTAATCAGCCTTGATTTAGAATGGTGGAGTGGGTCTGAGGAACTGAATGGCCTCCTGTGTTCCAATGAAATTAGAATGGTAATGGTCAGGTATACCAGGATTTCAGAGTAAGAGGAGACTTGATTGAAATATATCAGGTCCTGAAGACCTTTGGCAGCATAGATGTTCCCTCTAATGCAAGAATCTAGGATTGGGGGGTGTGGGGGGCGGGGGGGAGGGTTGCTGGTTGTTGCTTTAAAAATAAGGTGTTGCCCACTTAAAAGAAATTGAGATTTTTCTTTGGAGCCTTCGGAACTCTTGTTCCGAAGCATTGGAAGCAGAGTTTTCAAATGTTTTGCAAATAAAGATAGTTCAATTTTGCTTGTCAAGAATCCGAAAGGTTATTGAGCCTAGGTGGGAATGTGGAGTAATCAGATCAGCCACAATCTTACTGAATGGGAGAGCAGGCTGAAATACATGTAGTTCTTCTGAGTACCCTAAATTGATGCCCATATGCAGTGTCCTTTCCAGTGACTTCTTGGCCCTTCAGCCTGCATATGGCTTGTCTCTGAACAGTAGATGAACACAAAACAATCTCTTCCTTTGTTTTGCTCAGTAGGAGATGTTTTTTCCCTTTGTTTCCCCCCCTCTCAATTTGTCTGAGTCTGTGTCCTGAAAGATTAAGTGCCCCTCTTTTTATTCATTTTCAGGATGAGTGTGTTGCTGGCTAGCATTTATTGTCCTTCCCTAATTGTCCAGAGGTCAGTTAAGAGTCAAACACATTGCTGTGGGTCTGGCGTCACACTTGGCCAGATCAGGTAGGGGTGGCAGTTTTCTTCTCTAAACGACATTCATGAACCAGAAAGGTTTTTCCAACAATTGAAAATGGATTCATAGTCATCATTAAACTTTTAATTTCAGATGTTTTTCAAATTGAAAATTCAAATCCCAATTTTGAAGATTTGAGCCTGGGTTCCCAGAACATGACCAGGGTCTCTGGATAAGCTGCGGAGGTGTGGAAGATAAATTTTCTGTAGGTTTTGCTATGTGCCTTTTTGCTCACAATAACCAAACTTCAGAGACCTGACTCTATTCTGAATATATTATGACTTCACCAGTCCTGATTCCAGGAAATCCTGAATTTTGAATTTGGAATAGTGTTAATGTTTCCCTTCAATGTTCCCTACTGCAGACGTCCTCTTCTCTGTTTCAGTTCACTATACAAGTGTAATCCTTTGCAGCAATTTGTCTCCTCCTTCCATTTTAATCCGGGACATGACACAGGAAAATATTTACTGGGTTTAAGATAAAAAGTATCTACCCTGCTATCTCTGTCTCCTCTAAACATTCATGCTTTTGTTTTCCTGAACCTTTCAGGCACCCAGTCACCATTTTTCCATGGTCTTGCTCTGTTTTAATTCCTCCCATTTCATGCAATCATGCAGCTTTAAATTTGTTGCCTTTCCACCTCTGCATTTCAGCTTCCAGCCATGCGCTCTCCCATCAGCCTTGTAACAACTTGTTTTGTGGCACTGTTCTCTTAGTTCCATTTCAATGATACAATAAATATTTTTTTTTCTTGTATGCATGCATGGTCAAAAGGTATATTGTAGGTACAATCCTTGGACATCTCCTGTGCACAATTTAGATGCTGCTGATGATACCTGAAGCATGAAGATTGTTTTCGTATATGTTAGTAATGAAGAACATGAAGGATTAAGACCAGGCCACATGGCCTTTTGAGTCTGCTGTATCTTTGACTAAGATCATGAATGATTCTGGATCTCAAAACCACCTTTTAATCTAATGCCCCTATCCCTTGGTTCCTTTACAGAAACTTCAAAAGTTTATGTATGTTCTCAGTGACTGAGTCTTGACAGCCCCCAAAACAACTCAAATTTGAGTGAAGCAAATTCTCCTCCTCTTAAATGGCTATCTCTTATCTTGAGACGATGCTGCCTATTTTTATACTGTAGTTAAACGAGACAGGTTTTTAATATGTACCCAGTTCAGCACCTCGGAATCTGAGGGGGAGGTGCTAGCCTGGTGGTATTATCGCTGGACCGTTAATCCAGAGACCCAGATAATGTTCTGGGGATAGTAGGAACTGCAGATGCTGGAGAATCTGAGATATACAAGGTGTAGAGTTGGATGAAGACAGCAGGCCAAGCAGCATCAGAGGAGTAGGAAGACTGACGTTTCGGGCCTGAAGGTTCTTTTCCGAATAAGGGTCTAGGCCCGAAACGTCAGCCTTCCTGCTCCTCTGATGCTGCTTGGCCTGCTATGTTCATCCAGCTCTACACCTAATGTTCTGGGGACCTGGTTTGAATCCAGCCATGGCAGATGGTAAAATTTGAATTCAATAAAATATCTGGAATTAAGAGTGTAATGATGCCTATGAACCCATTGTTGATCACTAGAAAAATTCATCTGGTTCACTAATGTCCTTTAGGGAAGGAAACTGCCATCCTTACCTAGTCTGGCCTACGTGTGACTCCAGACCCTCTGGGCAATTAAGGATGGGCAATAAATGCTGCCCAGCAAGCAACGCCCTCATCCCACGAATGAATAAAGAAGAAAAAAATCTTCTGCTCCAGTGAAGCTACCTGTTATTCTTAACTCTAGTGAGTACAGGCTCAATCTACTAATGCTCTTGTCAAGGAATTACACCACCAAGAAGGACAATTAGGAATGGGTATTAGCCAGTGACTCCCCATCCTCTGAGCAAATCATTTTAAAAGAAATCTGAGGACAACCCCCTCATCAAAGAAAACTGGTGAATCTTCCTTGGGTACAGAGGGAAAAATTCTTAGCAGTACACCAGGTGTGGTCTCCTCAAAACCCAAAACAGTTGCAGCATGACTTGATCTTTATTGCCCTTGCAATAAAGATCAACTTGCTGTTTGCCTTGTTGGACCACCTTTGCATGCTAGCTGATGTTATTGGACTTTATTCGGGTGGAGCTAAACGTAACAATGCAAAAGTCGAGGCTGGAGCATTTGCCTTTAGCCAGAGATGTTGAGTGGATTACTTAACTTGGCCCCTTCTCCTAACTCCTCTAAGCTTCCCAGTGTTGCACATATCCAGCAATTTGATTCACTTCACATGATATTAAGAAATGGAAGAAGGCACTAAGTATATCTATGGCTATGGGCCCTAGCAACATCTCACTGTAGTTCTGAACACTTGTGCTCCAGAATGAGTTGTGCCCCAAACCAAGTTGTTTCTGTACAGCTACAACACTGGCGTCTGAGGGGAAGTGATGCCCTTGTGGTGTTATCGCTGGACTGTTAATCCAGGTAAAATTCTGGCGACCATGGCAGATGGTGGAATTTGAATTCATTAAAATATCTGGAATTAAGAATCTAATAATGACCATAAATCCATTGTCAATTGTTGGAAAAACCCATCTGGTTCACTTCAGGGAAGGAAATCTGCCATCCTGACCT
>NW_025966905.1:27775-28359 GCF_021869965.1 Rhincodon typus | reverse complement strand
CTAGCTTTGGAAGAAATTGTGGGGGTCACTGTTCTGACGGTTGTTTGGCTATGCTTTCTGGACTTAATTTTGTTTTTCATGAAGCTAGGAAATCAAAGAAGGAAAGAAGAAACCTCCAATGCAGTGTTATGTTTGCACGTCTATTTCTGCCTTTTAGTTAGAGTACTTGAGAACCTGATTAACTATTCACACCTCAGTGTTTTGACTACCTCGTGAGCCCTGAAATGTTGCTATCTGAGCTGTAATCTTCTTTAGAAGACATTCCATCAATCTGTGACTGTCAGCAATTTGATTTCATCAACAAGAAATTCATCAGAATGTGAAAATTCGACAGATAAAATGCAATTTCTTCGGAGTCTTCTTGTCTTTAGTGATGCGTCAGTGTATCTGCATTGGGATTGCAGGGGGATGTGGTTACAATTCTAGATTGCAACTCAGATGTTAACCAGCTTTGCCACCTGTTTTTTTGAATATTTTTGTTTTATGATAAGCAGGATTGTTTTGAGATTGTTAAAGAGGCCTGGTGAAAGTCTTAAATAAAAACCGAAAGACTGTGGATGCTGTAAATCAGGAACAAGAACAGA
>NW_025966905.1:0-17775 GCF_021869965.1 Rhincodon typus | reverse complement strand
TGTGTTCCTCCAGTTCCACACTGTGTTATCTCCAGATTTAGTCATTATTGCAGCATTAACCACATTCATATTCAAGTAATGTTGTTAGATTGCAGATATTTCTTCTGTCTTAACGTGCAAAGATGGTTAATCACTGTGACAGTCTATGTGCTTCTCTGAAGGCATGGTTGATTTTGGCTTCTCTCTGTTAATGTGATTAATTGATCTGCTTCTCAACAAACGATACTCTGGACTCGGGCTATAACACACTGAGCCAATGGCTATTGACTGGAGGACTTCCAAGTATGTACATCTTTTCTGCTTCTAATTACTGGCTCTCTGCTTCATCTTGAATAAATCCACATCTTTTCTGTACCGAGAAGGCGAGGGGGGTAAATTTGAGAAAAATAGCAGCCCCATCACCACCTGAAAAGACAAGTCCATGTGTTGGGTGTGTGAGAATTCCTGTGACTGTCTGGTTTTATCACTGAACATTCCTGCTCCATTAGCTAGAAGGAGTGATATGTGGATTTCAGGGGTTAAGTAATGTGGAACATAGAACATAGAACAGTACAGCACAGTTCAGGCCCTTCGGCCCACAATGTTGTGCTGAACTTTTACCCTAATCCTAAGGTCTATCTAACCCCCACACATGCCTATCTAATAGCCGCTTAAATGCCCCTAACGAGGCCGACTCCACTACCCTCTCCGGCAATGCATTCCACGCCCCTACCACTCTCTGAGTAAAGAATCTACCTCTGACGTCTCCCCTATATCTACCTCCACTCACATTAAAACTATGCCCCCTCATAATAGCTACCTCTACCCAAGGAAAAAGTCTCTGGCTGTCCACTCTATCTATATCTCTGATCATTTTTTACATCTCTATCAAGTCACCTCTCATCCTTCGTCGTTCTAAAGAGAAAAGCCCTAGCTCTCCCAACCTTTCCTCGTAAGATCTTCCCTCCATTCCAGGCAACATCCTGGTAAATCTCCTCTGCACCTTTTCTAACACTTCCACATCTTTCCTGTAATGAGGCGACCAGAACTGGACACAATACTCCAGATGTGGCCGAACCAGGCTTTTGTATAGCTGGAGCATAACTTCACGGCTCTTGAACTCAATCCCTCTATGAATGAAAGCTAACACACCATACGCCTTCTTAACAACTCTATCCACCTGGGTGGCAGCTTTCAGGGAACTGTGAACATGAACCCCAAGATCCCTTTGCTCCTCCACACTGCCGAGAATCTTTCCGTTAACCCTATATTCTGCTTTCAAGTTTGTCCTTCCAAAATGAATCACCTCACACTTTTCAGGGTTAAACTTCATCTGCCACTTCTCAGCCCAGCTCTGCATCCTATCAATGTCCCTTTGTAACCTAGAACAGCCCTCCGCACTGTCCACAATGCGACCCACCTTCGTATCATCCGCGAACTTACTAATCCACCCTTCCACTCCTTCATCCAAATCATTTACAAAAATGACAAATAGAAGAGGACCCAGGACAGATCCTTGTGGTACACCACTCGTAACTGAGCACATGTTGAATATTTTCCGTCCACTACCACCCTTTGTCTTCTAAGGGTCAGTCAATTCTGAATCCAATCTGCCACAATTCCCCCTATCCCATGCCTCCTTACTTTCTGCATGAGCCTATCAAACGCCTTACTTAAATCCATGTATACCACATCCACTGCTCTACCTTCATCCATGTGTTTGGTCACCTCTTCAAAGAATTCAATAAGGTTTGTGAGGCATGATCTACCCCTCACAAATCCATACTGACTATCACAAATCAAACTGTGCCTATCCAAGTGATCATAAATCCTGTCTCCCAGAGCCCTTTCCATTAATTTGCCCACCACTGACGCAAGACTAACTGGCCTGTAATTTCCGGGGTTATCCCTATTCCCTTTTTTGAACAAGGGAATGACGTTTGCCTCTCTCCAATCCTCCGGCACTACACCCGTGGACAGTGAGGACGAAAACATCGTCGCCAAAGGCCCTGCGATCTCTTCCCTCGCTTCCCATAGAATCTTTGGATAAATTCCATCAGGCCCAGGGGACTTATCTATCTTCAATAGAGAGATTAGACACATATCAGAATGAGGAGTCACACATTTAAGGCAGAGATGAAGCAGAAACTTTTTCTCTCAGAGGGGAGAGAATCTGTGGAATTTATTACCACAGAGGGGCTGTCAAGGCTGGGTCATTAAGTATATTCAAGGCTGAGACAGATTTTCGATCAGGAAGGGAATCAAGGATAATGGGGGAAAGGCATAAAAGTGGAGTTAAGGATTATCAGGTCAGCTATGATCTCATTGAATGGAGGTGCAGACCTGATGGGCTGAATGGCCGTACGGTGTTATGGAGAAACTCAGCAAATCTGGCTGAGAAATAGAAATAATTAACAAGCAATAGCAAAAACTCCAGATACTGGAGTCAGAGTTAATACAGTGTACAATGTTCTTCCAGCTCCACACTGTAGAAACAATTAACAGGTTGAGTCCAGTACGACTCTCCTCTGGAACTGAAGCGAGAGGCGGACAATGATGGATTTTATGCTGTAGAAAGTGTGGGCAGGAGCAAGTGAAATAGGTTGTAGGTCGGTGTTAATAGCAGAAAATATGTCACCCAGTACGGACAGCACAGAACAGGAGTAATGAGAGACAACAAGGTGCAGAGCTGGATGAACACAGCAGGCCAAGCAGCATCATAGGAGCAGAACCTCATCCTGTGCTTAATGGTGCTAAGGAGGGAGGGCTTCAGATATCTGAATCATTGAGATCTCTTCCAGGGCAAGAACAAGAAGGATGGGTTACACCTAAACTAGGGTGGGGGAGGCACCAATATGCTGGCAGGAAGGTTTGCTAATGCCACTCTAGACAGTTCAAACTAATGTGGCAGGGGTGGGGGTGCTGTGGGAACCAGAGCGGTAGGTCAGCATGTGCAGTGACTGAAGATAGAGGTTAAGCCAAGTTAGTCGAATAGGAAGAACAGGTGGGGCCAAGTTAATGGGCACAGGGACACTGGCAGTCTGAAGTACATTACAAGGAGTATATCAGGTAAGGCAGGTGAGCTTTGAGCGTGGAATTGTACATGGAACCAGAATGCCGTAGCCAATACAGAAACTTGGTTGAGAGAAGGACAGGACTGGCAGCTTAACAGTCCAGGATTTAGATGTTTCAGTTGTGATAGAAAGGGGTCTGAAAAGGTTGGGGAAGTTTCATTACTGATTAAAGAGAATGTCAAAGCTGCTCTAAGTGAGGACATCTTAGACGGCTCATCCAGCGAGGCCTTATGGGTAGAACTTGGGGATAAGAAATGTGCAATCCCTATGTTGGTATTCTACTATAGGCCTCCCCATAGGCAGTGGGAGATAGAGGAACACATATGTAAGCAGATAATGGAAAATGTAAATACTGTTGTAGTAGATGGCTTTAATTTCCCCAATATTGACTGAGAATCCTTTAGAGCCAGGGATTTAGATGGGGCAGAATTTGTTAGGTGCATCCAGGAAGGTATTTTGAAATAATATGTAGGTAGGCCAATTAGGGAACAGGCTGTACCAGAACTTGTATTAGGGAATGAGCCTGGCCAGGTGATCGAAGTTTCAGTGTGGGCAGCATTTTGGGAACAGTGATCATAATTCTGTTATCTTTGAGATAATTATGAATAAAGCTACGACTGGTCCTCAGGTAAAAGTGTTAAATTAGGCGAAGGCTAATTACAACAGGATTAGGCAGAAGCTGGAAAAAAATTGATTGAGTGGTTGTTTGACGGTAAATTGTGTAGGAATCTTCCAAAAGCCAGCTGTTTAGAGTTCAGGACCAGCATGTTCCAGTGAGGGTAAAAGATAAGGATGGCAAGATTCAGGAAGGTGGGGAGGCAATGGCTTAGTGGTATTATCGCTGGACTGTTAATCCAGAGGCCCAGATAATGTTCTGGAAACCTGGGTTCAAATTCCACCACGGCAGATGGTGGAATTTGAATTCAATAAAATATCTGGAATTAAGAATCTAATGATAACCATGAATCCATTGCCGATTGTCGGAAAAACCCATCTGGTTCACTAATGTCCTTTAGGGAAGGAAACTGCCATCCTTACCTGGTCTGGCCTACATGTGACTCTAGTCCCACAGCAATGTGGTTGACTCTAACTGCCCCCTGGGCAATTAGGGATGGGCAATAAATGCTGCCTGGTCAGCGACACCCTCATCCTGTTAATGAATAAAAAAAAATCCTGGATGACCAGGTATGTTAAAAGTTTAGTCCAAAAGAAGAGGTAGTACATGCAAGGTTTAGGAAATTGAAATGAGGTATTAGAAGGAAGCAGGAAAGAACTTTGGAGGGTTAAAAGGGGCCATGAAATGTCCTTGGCAAGCAGGATAAGGAGGAGCATAAGGCATTTTATACGTATATGAGGAGCGAGAGGGTAGTTATGGAAAGGATACAAGGACAAAGGGGGGAATTTATGTCTGGAGCCAGAAGAAGTGGGTGAGGTCCCTAAATGAGCACATTGCATCAACATTCAGCAGGGAGAAGGACGTGGATGATAGTAAGATCAGGGAGGGGTATGTTATAGTCTAGGGCCTTCACTGAGGTCTTTGCATTCTCTTTAGTCACAGGTGAGATCCCAGAAGACTGGAGAACACCGAATGTAGTTCCTTTGTTTAAGGACAACGAGGATAATCCAAGAAATTATAGGCTGGTAAACCTTACATCAATGGTAAGGAAATTATCGGAGAAGGTTCTTAGGATCAGGATTTTCTGGCATTTGGAAAAGAATGGACTTATCAGGAGTAGTCAGCATGGTTTTGTGCAGGGGAGTTATTGGCTCACAAATTTGTTTGAGTTTTTGTGAGGAAGTGACAAAGATGATTGATGAAGGTAGGACAGTGGATATTGTCTACATGGGCTTGAATAAAGCATTTGACAACGTGCCTCATGGTAGGCTGGTCCAGAAGATTAAGTCACATGGGCTCCATGGTGAGTTGGTAATTCGGATACAACATTGGCTCAGTCGTAGAAGACAGAGAGTAGCTGTGGAGGGGTGTTTTGCTGATTGGAGGTCTGTGACCAGGGGTGTTCCATAAGGATCAGTGCTGGGACCTCTGTTGATTAAAATATATAGAAATGATTTGGAAAAATATGTACGTGGTCTGACTTGCAGATGAGATGAAAATTGGTGGAGTTATGGATAGTGAGGAAGGTTGTCAAAGGATACAGCCGGATGTAGATCAGTTGGAAAGTTGGGTGAAGAATTGGCAGGTGGAGTTTAATCGAGACAAGTGTGAGGTGATGCATTTTAGGAGGTCAAGAGCAAGAGGGAAGTATACAGTAAATGGCGGCACTGTTAGAAGCATTGAGCAAGTGCGTAGCTCCCTGAAAGTATAAAAGTTGGAAAATCATGTTACATCTGTATAAAACTTTAGTGAGGCCACATCTGGAGTATTGTGAGCAGTTCTGGTCCCTACACTATAGGAAGGATGTGGAGGCTTTGGAGAGGGTGAAAAAGATGTTTACCAGGATGTTGCCTGGATTGGAGGGTATTAGCTTCCAGGAGAGGTTGGACAAACTTAGATTGTTTTCACTAAACAGCCAGAGGCTGAGGGGCGACCTGATATCAGTTCACAAAATTATGAGAGTCATGGACAGGATAAATTGAAAGGGGCTTTTTCCCAGGGTGGAAATGTCAAATACTAAGTTTGGGGGGTGGGGGCGCATAGGTTTAAGGTGAGAGGGGGTAAGTTTAGAGGAGATGTGCGAGGCAAGTTTTTGGACAGAGGGTGGGAGGTGCCTGGAATGCACTTGTAGGGGTGATGGTAGAAGCAGATACAATAGCAACATTTAAGAGGAATTGTAGACACATGCATGAACAGGCAAAGAAAAGAGGGATACAGACCATGTGCAGGCAGATGGGATTAGTTTAGAATGGCATCATGGTCGGCACAGACATGGTGGGCCGAAGGGCCTGTTCCTGAGATGTGCTGTTCTCTGAAACCATTAGGCCATTCCCTGATTCCATGCTTGCCGTTCTTTTATGCCCAGGACTGATCATAGCCCTTCATCTGGGAACAACCAATGGTGCGATAACTCGATTCCTATATAAAAACCGAAAGAACTGCAGATGCTGTAAATCAGGAACAAAAACAAAGTTGCTGGAAAAGCTCAGCAGGTCTGGCAGCATCTGTGAAGGAAAAAAACTGAGGAAGGGTCACCGGATCCGAAACGTTAACTCAATTTTTTCCTTCACAGATGATGCCAGACCTGCTGAGCTTTTCCAGCAACTTTGTTTTTGAACTCGATTCCTATCCCTGACGGTGGCTGGGAAGATATTTTCTTCCTTTATTCACTTACAGAGTGAGGGTGTCGCTGGCTTTTATTTATTGCCCATCCCTAATTACCCAGAGGGCAGTTAAGAGTCAACCACATTGCTGTGGGTCTGGAGTCACATGTAGGCCAGACCAGGTAAGGATGGCAGTTTCCTTCCCTAAAGGACATTAGTCAACCAGATGGATATCTCCTGAGATAGTAGGAACTGCAGATGCTGGAGAATCTGAGATAACAAGGTGTAGAGCTGGATGAACACAGCAGGCCAAGAAGCCTTCCTGCTCCTCTGATGCTGCTTGGCCTGCTGTGTTCATCCAGCTCTACACCTGGATATCTCCTGACAATGGATTCATGGTCATCTTTGGATTCGTAATTCCAGATATTTATTGAATTCAAATTCCACCATCTACGTGGCGGGATTTGAACCCTGGCCCCGCCCAGTACATTATCTTGGTCTCTGGATTAACAGTCCTGCAATAATACCACTAGGCCATTGCCTCCTCTTTGGATACAGAAACATAGAAACTAGGAATAGGGGTAGGCCATTCAGCCCTTCGAGCCTGCTGCACATTCAATACGGCCATGGCCAGTCTTCCAACTCAGTACCCCCCTCCCGCTTTCTCCTCCCCCCCATACCCTTTGACTCCTTTTGAGTAGAGAAAACCTCAGAAGAAGCAACGACATTTTTGCTCTGAAGGTTGAGTTCCCTCTTCGAATGAGTGATGAGCACAAGCTAGTATGAGGAGTCAAACTGGTCATTTAACTGCAGCTTCATTCCAGCCTGGGATTTACGCCAATCGAATCCTATCATTCCCACAGCTGCCTGCCTGAAATTCCGACTTCCAGCTGCGTTGCAATTGAATGAACAAGAATTTTGAGACGTACAGCTGTAAAATTAGCAGTGTCACTTCCTCTGTCAGCACAGCCCTGTGCCAAATAGAGGCAACTTACTGAGCACAGATGTCTTCGGATGTTGACCCATTGGGTTACTGAGGAAGCAGCAATTAATCCTTCTATTTTGTGAAGGTGCCAAAGACTTGGGCGAGCATTTGAATGAATCTAACATACACTATTATTTGCATAAACCGAGACTGACAATTGACATCTTTTATGGCTTTGCAACAGCCAATGAAGGATGTTTAAAATGTCGCCATGGAGTCATATAGCACAGAAGACACCCTTCGGCCCATTGAGTCTGTGCCAACCTATCTACATCAATCACACTTTACAGCACTAGGCCTACGGTCCTGAATGTTGTGACACCTCTGTAGATTGCATACAACATTAGAGCAGGAGGAGGCATGTAGAAGAATTGAGAGGTGATCTCATTGAAATGTGTCAGATTCTTAAGGGGCTTGACAGGATCAATGCTGAGAGAATGTTTACCCTCATGGGAAAGTCTAGGATCAGAGGGCGTATTCTCAGAATTAAGGGGCACCAATTTAAGACTGAGTTGAGCAGGAATTTCTTCTCTTAGAGGGTTGTGAGTCTTTGGAAATTCTTGCCATAAGAGCTATGGGGGGCAGAGTCTTTGTGTATATTGAAGGCTGAGACAGAGAGATTCTTGATCAGTCGTGGAATCAAGGGTTACAGGGAAAAGGGCAGGAACGTGGATGTGAGGAATGTTGGATCAGCCATGATTCTATTGAGTGGTGGAGCAGGTTCGAGGGGCTGAATGGCCTCCTCCTATCCCTATTCCTTATGGTCCTATGATGTTATGGTAGGCCATTCAACCCCTTGACACTGCAACACTATTCAATAAGATCACTGCTAATCTGCTTTTGTTTGGAAATCCACATTCCTACCCCCACTATAAACATTGAGTCCCTTGTCTAACAGAAATTATAGAGTCGTAGAGTCAAACAACTTCTCTGTGCTGACCAGACATCCCAATCTGACCTCGTCCCATTTGGCCCATATCTCTCTAAACCTTTCTTATTCATATACCCACCCAGATGCCTTTTAAATGTTGTAATTGTACCCACCTCCACCACTTCCTCTGGCAGTTAATTCCATACACACACCACCCTCTGCGTGAAAAAAAATTACCCTTCAGATCCTATCCTCCTCTCACCTTAAACCTATGATTTCTAGCTTTGGACTCCCCTAACCTGGGAAAAAGATCTTAGCTATTCACCCTGTCCATGTCTCTCATGATTTAATAAACCTCTATAAAGTCACTCCTCATCATCTGATGCTCCGGGGAAAATGCCCCAACCTATTCAGCCTCTCCCTATAGCTCAAACCCTCCAACCTGGCAACATCCTTGTAAATCTTTTCTGTGCCCTCCCAAGTTTAACAACGTCCTTCCTATAGCAGGGTGACCAGAATTGCACACAGGTTTCTAAAAGTGGCCTCATCAATGTCCTTTACAGCTGCAACATGACCTCCCAGCTCCTATACTCAATGCCTTCTTCACTACCCTGTCTAGATGTGACTCTGTTTTCAACAAACTATGGAACCCTAGGTCTCTTTGTTCAGTAACATGGCCCAGGGCCTTATCATGGACTGTACAATCGGCCCATTGGCCCATTTGTTCAATGTCCTGTTGTAATCTGAGGTAACCTTCTTCACTGTCCACTATATCACCTATTTCGGTGTCATCTACAAACATCTAACCATGCCTTCTATATTTACATTCAAATCATTTATATAAACGACAAAAAGCCCTGGACCCAGCACCGATCCTTGCGGCGCACTGCTGGTCACAGGCCTCCAGTCTGAAAAGCAACCCTCCACCATCATCTTCTGTCTTCTACCTTCAAACAAATTTTGTATCCAATTTTGTTCTGAGGAAGGGTCACCGGACCCGAAACGTTAACTCTGTTTTCTCCTCCACAGATGCTGCCAGACCTGCTGAACTTTTCCAGCAACTTTGTTTTTGTTCCCAATTTTGTATCCAATTGGCTAGCCCCCCCTGGATCTCATGTGATCTGAACATATGAACCAGACTACCATGCATAACCTTTTCGAACACATTGCTGAAATCCATCTCGACAACAACCACTGCTCTGTCTTCATCAACCTTCTTTGTCACCTCTTCAAAAAACTCAATCAAGTTAGTGAGACATGATTTCCCATGCACAGAGCCATGTTGACTCTCCCTAATCAGTCCTTGCCTTTCCGAATACATGCAAATCCTGTCCCTCAGGATTCCCTCCAACAACTTGCCTACCACCGATGACAGGCTCCCGCTCTATAATTCCCTGACTTTTCCTTACCACCTTTCTCAATTAATGGCACCACATTAGCCAATCTCCGGCTTATCAGGACCTCATCAGTGGCTGTTGATGGTACAAATATCTCAGTGAGGGGCCCAGCAATCACTTCCCTCACCTCCCACAAAGTTCTGGGAAACACCTGGTCAGGTCCCGGGGGATTATCTACCTTTATGTGCTTTAAGATGTCCAGCTCCTCCTCCTCTGTAAAATGAACTAATCTACATTCTGATTTTCTACATTACGTACATGATTTGCACGCACCATAACCATTAACGCCCTGACGTCACAATCTGGAGGAGTGAGATGCAACATAAGCGTTCCAAAGGAAACGTGGCACCCAAATTGAGCACAGCAAGATCCCACAGTCAATAATTTTTGAATGAGAAGATCATCTGTGAGTTTTTAATTCAACTTGAAGGGTAGATGGCCTTTCAGTTTAAGTTCACACCCAAACGACAGCACCTTCAATAGTTCTCACAACCATATGTGTTCGAGGCAGAGTAGGCCATTCAGCCCCTAACGCCTGCTCTGCTATTCAAGAAGATCATGGCCGATCTTCCAGGACTCAACTCCTCACTCCCACTTACCCTCTACTCCCTTGTTAGTCAAGTAACATTCGCACCACACAAATGCCAGCCAATGACTATCACCAACAAGAGACTGCCCCTTGACATTCACAAGTGTTACCTTATTCCTTATTCTTATTCACTCATGGGATGAGGGCGTCACTGGCCAGGCAGCATTTATTGCCCATTCCATAGTTAAGAGTCAACCACATGGGTCTGGATGCACATGTAGGCCAGGCCAGGTAAGGATGACAGTTCCTTTCCTTAAAGGACACTAGTGAACCAGATGAGTTTTTCCCAACAATCGGCAATGGATTCACGGTTATCATTAGACTTTTAATTCCAGATATTTATTGAATTCAAATTCCACCATGGCAGGATTCGAACGCAGGTCCCTAGTACGTTATCTGGGTCTCTGGATTAACAGTCCAGTGATAATACGACTAGGCCAGCGCCTCCCTACCATCACTCAAACCCCCACTATCAACATCCTGGGGGGTTACTATTGACCAGAAACACAACTGGACTCATCACATAAACACAGCGGCTACAAGAGCAGGCCAGAGGCTGGGAATACTGTGGGAGTAACTCACCTCCTGACTCCTCAAAGCCTGTCCCCCATCTGCAAGACACAAGTCAGGAGTGTGATGGAATACTCCCCACTTGCCTGGATGGGTGCAGCCACAACAACACTCAAGAAGCTTGACACCATCCAGGACAAAGTAGCCGCTTGATTGGCACCACATCCACAAGCATCCACTCCCCTCACCACCGACGCTCAGTAGCAGCAGTGTGTACCAGCTACAAGATGCACTGCAGAAATTCACCAAAGATCCTCAGACAGCACCTTCTAAACCCACGACCACTTCCATCTAGAAGGACAAGGGCAGCAGATACATGGGAACACCACCCCCTGCAAGTTCCCCTTCAAGTCACTCACCATCCTGACTTGGAAATATATCGTCGTTCCTTCACTGTCACTGGGTCAGAATCCTGGAAATCCCTCCCTGAAGGCATTGTGGGTCAACCCACAGCAGATGGACTGCAGCGGTTCAAGAAGACAGCTCACCCCCACCTTCTCAAGGGGCAAATAGGGACGGGCAATAAATGCTGGGCCCAGCCAGTAATGCCCATGGCCTATGAGAGAATGAAAAAAAACACCTCCCACACTCTGGAAAACTATTCAATGACCCAAACCCTATTGGTCTCTGGGGAGTAAGAATTACACAGACTGAGACCCTCCGAGAGAAAAAAAACATCTTGCTATTAAATGAAAGATGTCTTACATTTGAACGTTGTCTCCTAACTCTAGTCTCTCCCATTTATGCAACATCCTCTCAAGATCCACTCTGTCAAATCTCCTCAGGATCTTATCTGTTCCAAAAGGATCATCTCTCATTCTTAGAGACATAGAGTCATCGAATCATGGAGTCATAGAGTAATACAGCATGGAAACAGGCCCTTCGCCCCAAACTGGTCCATGCTGACCATGGTGCCCACTTATCTGGTTCCAATTGTCCGCATTTGGTCCATATCCCTCTAAACCCTTCCCATCCATGTACCTATCCAAATGTTTTTTAAATGTTGCTATAGTATCTGACTCAGCCACTTTCTCTGGCAGCCCATTGCATATAAGCACCAGCCTCTGTGTGAAGAAGTTGCTCCTCAGGTCCTTCTTAAATCTATCCCCTCTCACCTTAAACCTGTGCCCTCTAGTTTTCAATTCCCCATCCCTGGGAAAAAGACTATATGCATTCATCTAAACCCTAACGGATATAGGTCTAACCTTTCCACATGAGGCAACCCCCTTCACCCCCTTACCCAACCTCTATGGTCTCCTAATGTAATTATATTGTTTCGTAAGTAAAGGAAACTAGACTTACAGACTGTCAGAATTGTTATGCCATTCAGCCCATCGCACTGATTCTGTTACCTAATGTCATTCTCCTGCCTTTCCCTGGTATCTCCGCTCACCATTTCTATCCACCCAATGCCCGTCTTGAATGTCTTAATGGAACCTGCCTCTGCCACATTTCCAGACCCTAACTACCTGCTGTGTGAAATAAAATGTTTATTTCTGCACATCTCTCCTGCTTCTTTTGCAGCTCACTTTAAATCTGCGCTCTTTAAATCTTTTTTTCTTCTTTTTATGAAGGGGATCAGCTTCTCCTTGTGCACTGTATCCAAGCGCTCATGATTTTGCAAACCACATCACGTCTGTTCTCAATTAAATGCTGTCTAGTGCAGTTTCTGAGACCTGTCTGTTCACATGCTCAATCTAGACTGTCTTTCCCGCTGATACCCGAGTCCTGTCATCAAATACATTGTTAGGGATTATGTAAATCCTGTGAATCAATTGTACCAAACGTGTTGTGATCACAGTGAACTGTGCTTGAAATGTTTCCCCAATTCTCTAAGAGCAAGAAACTCGAGGGTGTGAGATGAACGAGTTTCTCCATTCCATTTCTTTATTGACTGATGAGCTCTGGCAAGCGTTCAATTTAGAGAAATAACAACTTTGCTCGTTGCAGTAGTGACAGGTGCGAACAGTTAGGAGTCAAAATGTGTTTGAGTGAGAGTTTTTGTGTCTCCTTTGCACTATTTATACCAACAAGATGGATGGACTGTCTCTTTCGCTCGGGATCACTGGATAAGCAGTGCCAATGGACTGTTGAGTTGACGCATTTTTAAAAATGAAAGAAATTTCAAATTTAGTGTTGATCTCGCTCTTTGAGCACCTTCTCTGCAGCCATAACATTGTATTCCTCACACTGTTCTATTGCCCTAATGCACTTTGTATGGTGCGATCTGCCTCTACTGCGCGTAAAACAAAATTTTTCAGTGTATCTAGGTACATGTGACAATAATAAATCAAAGCAAATCAAATTGGCGTGGAGCTGCCACCTTGAACTGCCACACGCTGTGTGCTATGGATTAAGATACAATGGAGTGATTTTCAGGATTTTGATCCAGTGACACTTAAGGAACAGAGTCAAAATCCTGGAACACACTGCCCAATGGCATTTCGCTCTATTTACAACACACAGACTGCATTGCTGGGTAGATGCCAGTGTTGTAACTGTACTGGAACAGCTTGGCTAGGGGAGCAGCAAGTTCTGGAGCACAAGTCTTCAGTACTATTGCTGGAATGTTGTCAGGGCCCATAGCCTTTGCAGTACCCAGTGTCTCCAACCATTTCTTGATATCACGTGGAGTGAATCAAATTGGCTGAAGACCGGTATCCGTGATGCTGGGGACCACTGGAGGAGGCTGAGATGGATCATCCACTTGGCACTTCTGGCTGAAGATTGCTGCGAAAGCTTCAGCCTTATCTTTTGCGCTGATGTGCTGGGCTCTTCCATCATTGAGGATGGGGATATTTGTGGAGCATCCTCCCCCAATGAGTTGTTTAATTGTCCACCACCATTCACTACTGGATGTGGCAGGACTGTAGAGCTTAGATCTGATCCGTTGGTTGTGGGATCGCTTAGCTCTGTCTATCACTTGCTGCTTTCGCTGTTTGGTGTGCAAGTATTCCTGTTCGGTGGCTTCACCAGATTGATACCTCATCTTCAGGTATGCCTGGTGCTGCTCCTGGCATACCCTCCTGCACTCTCCATTGAACCAGGGTTGATCCCCTGGCTTTACGGTAATGCTTGAGTGGGGGATATGCCGGGCCATGCGGTTACAGGTTGTGCTGGAGCACAATTCTACTGCTGTTGATGACCCACAGCGCCTCATGGATGCCCAGTCTTGAGTTGCTGGATCTTTGCGAAGTCTGTCCCATTTAACATGGTGATAGTGCCACACAACACGATAGAGATGGTTCTCAATGTGAAGGCGGGACTTTGTCTCCACAAGGACTGTGCGATGGTCACTCTTACCGATACTGTCATGGACAGATGCAATTGCAGCTGGCAGATTAGTAAGGATGAGGTCAAGTATGTTTTTCTCTCTTGTTGGTTCCCTCACCACCTGCCGCAGACCCAGTCTAGCAGCTACGTCCTTTAGGATCCGACCAGCTCGATCAGTAATACTGCTGCAGAGCCACTCTTGGTGGTGGACATTGAAATCCCCCACCCAGAGGGCATTTTGTGCCCTTTTCATCCTCAGTGCTTCCGCTAAGTGTTGTTCAGCATTGAGGAATACTGATTCACCAGCTGAGGGAGGGCAGTATGTGGTGATCAGCAGGAGGTTTCCTTACCCATGTTTAACCCGAAGCCATGAGACTTCATGGGGTCCGGAGTCAATGTTGGGGACTCCCAGGGCAACACCTTCCCGACTCTATACCACTGTGCCACCCCCTCTGCTGGGTCTGTCCTGCCAGTGGGACAGGACATATCTAGGGATGGTGACGGTGGTGTCTGGGACATTGTCTGTACGGTATGATTCTGTGAGTATGACTATATCAGGCTGTTGCTTGACTAGTCTGTGAGACAGCTCTCCCAATGTTGGCACTAACCCCCAGATGTTAGTGAGGAGGACTCTGCAGGGTCAACAGGGCTGTTTCTGCTGTTGTCTATTCTGGTGCCTGGGTCGAAGCCTGGTAGTAGAGTCGTAGATTCATAGAGTCCTACAGCACGAAGACAGGCCCTTCAGCCCAAACTGGTCCATGCCGACCAAAATGTCCATCCACAGTAAGCCCATTTCCCTGCAATTGGCCCATATCCTTCTAAACCTTTCCTTTCCATGTGTTCATCCAAATGCCTTTTAAATGTTGTTAATGTACCCGCCTCACCCCACTTCTACTGGCAGCTCATAAGAACATAAGAATTAGGAGCAGGAGTCGGCCATCTGGCCCCTCGAGCCTGCCCCGCCATTTAACAAGATCATGGCTGATCTTTTTGAGACTCAGCTCCACTTACCCGCCCACTCACCATAACCCTTAATTCCTTTACTGTTCAAAAATTTATCTAGCCTTGCCTTAAAAACATTCAGCGAGGTAGCTTCAACCACTTCACTGGGCAGGGAATTCCACAGATTCACAACCCTTTGGATGAAGAAGTTCCTCCTGACCTCAGTCCTACATCTGCTTCCCTTTATTTTGAGGCAATGCCCTCTAGTCCCAGTTTCACCTGCTAGCGGAAACGACCTCCCTGCCTCCACCTTATCTATTCCCTTCATAATCTTATATGTTTCTATAAGATCTCCCCTCATTCTTCTGAATTCCAATGAGTATAATCCCAGTCTACTCAGTCTCTCCTCATAATCCAACCCTCTCAGCTCATTCCATATGCGTGCCACCTTCTGTGCATAAAAGTTGCCTCTCAGGTTCCCATGTATTCTCTCCCCTCTTACCTTAAACTGATGCCCTTTAGTCCTCAATTCCCAACCCTGGGAAAAAAACTGAGTGCATTCACCCTGTCCATGCCTCTCATGATCTTATACACTTCAATAAGATCACCCCTCAGTCTCCTACGCTCTAAAGAGAAAAGTCTTACTTTGTCCAACCTCCCTCTATAAGTCAGTCCCTTGAGTCGTAGCAACATCCTTGTAAATTTCTTCTAAACTTTTTTCCAGTTTAATAACATCTTTCTTATAGCAGGGAGACCAGAACTGAATGCAGTATTCCAAAAGTGGCCTCACCAACGTCCTGTACAACTGCAACGTAACTTCCCAACTTCTATACTCAATGCCCTGACTGATGAAGGCCAGTGTGCCAAATACCTTCTCACTGCCCTGTCTACCTGTGACTCCACTTTCAGAGAACTGTGCACCTGAGCTGCAAGGTCCCTCTGTCCAACTACACTCCTTAAGGCCCTACCATTCACCATGAAAATCCTACTTTGATTTGACTCTCCAAAATGCAACACCTCACACTTATCTATGTTAAACTCCATTTGCAATTTCTTGACCCACTCCCCCAACTGATCAAGATCCTGCTGCAATTTCTAGTAACCTTCCTCACTGTCCACGATGCCAACTATTTCAGTGTCATCCACAAACTTACTAATCCTGCCTTCTACATTCTGTGTGGATAGAGTTGAGGAACCGCAAAGGTTAAAAAAAACATTGTTGGAGTTACTTTGCATCAGTCTTCACATGAGTAACATCACAAAAAAATTCAAAAGAGTCAGGGGGCAGAGCTAAGTACGGTGGCCATCAAAAAGGAAAAGGTGCTAGTAAAACTGAATGGCCTGAAGGTGGATAAATCACCTGGACCAGATGGACTACACTCCAGAGTTCTAAAGGAGATAGCTGAAGAGATAGTGGAGGCGTTAGTGGTGATCTTCCAGGAATCGCTAGGGTCAGGGAGGGTCCCAGAGGACTGGAAAATCGCTGACGTGGTACCTCTGTTTAAAAAGGGAGTAAGGCAAAAGATGGAAAATTATAGGCTGATTAGCCTAACCTCGGTCATGGGTAAGATTTTAGAGTCCATTATGAAGGATGAGATTTCTGAATACTTGGAAGTGCATGGTAAAATAGGGCAAAGTCAGCATGACTTCATTAAGAGGACGCCAGCCAAATCTGTTAGAATTCTTTGAGGAAGTATGGACAGGTTAGACCAAGGAGAGCCAATGGATGCTATCTACCTGGATTTCAAGAAGGCCTTTGACAAGGTGCCACACAGGAAGCCGTTGAGTAAGATAAGGGCCCATGGTGTTAGAGGCAAGGTGCTAGCTCTTTGGCAGAAAGCAGAGAGCGGGGATAAAAGGGTCTTTCTCAGGATGGCAGCCTGGTGTTCCATAAGTTCTGAGATCCGAGGAAGGGTCACTGGACCCGAAACATTAACTCTGATTTTTTCTTCACAGATGCTGCCAGACCTGCTGAGCTTTTCCAGCAACTTCTGTTTTTGTTCCTGATTTACAGCATCTGCAGTTCTTTCGGTGTTCCACAGGGTCAGTGTTGGAACACTTTTCACTTTATACATTAATGAACTGGATGAAGGAACTGAGGGCATTCTGGCTAAGTTTGCAGATGATACAAAGATAGGTAGAGGGACAGGTAGTATTCAGGAGGCTGGGAGGCTGAAGAAGGATTTGGACGGGTTAGGGGAATGGTCAAAGAAGTGGCTGATGGAGTACAACGTGGGAAAGTATGAGGTCATGGACTTCGGTAAGAATAAAGCATACTATTTTCTAAATGGGGTGAAAATTCAGAAGTCTGAAGTGCAAACAGACTTGGGAGTCCTAGTCCAGGATTCTCTCAAGGTAAACTTATAGGTTGAGTCAGTAGTTAGGAAGGCAAATGCAATGTTGGCATTTATTTCGAAAGGACTAGAATATAAAAGCAGGGATGTACTTCTGAGGCTCTATAAAGCCCTTGTTAGACCACATGTAGAATATTGTGAGCAATTGTGGGCCCCATATCCCAGGAAGGATGCATTGGCCCTGGAGTGGGTCCAGAGAAGGTTCACGAGGATAGTCCCAGGAATGAAAGGTTTAACATATGAAGAACGTTTGAGGAGTCTGTGTCTATACTCGATGGAGTTTAGAAGGATGAGGGGGGTTCTAATTGAAACTTACAGAATACTGAGTGGCTTGGACAGAGTGGATGTTGGGAAGATGTTTCCATTGGTAGGAGAGTCTAGGACCTGAGGGCACAGCCTTAGAGTAAAGGGAAGACCTTTTAGAACAGAGATAAGGAGAAACTTCATCAACCAGAGAGTAGTGAATCTATGGAAATCACTGCCACAGAAGGCTGTGGAGGCCAGGTCATTGAGTACATTTAA
>NW_025966904.1:22573-28453 GCF_021869965.1 Rhincodon typus | reverse complement strand
AGCAGGTCTGGCAGCATCTGTGAAGGAGAAAACAGAGTTAACGTTTCGGGTCCGGTGACACTTCCTCAGAACTCAACGTTTACTCCGTTTTTTCCTTCACAGATGCTGCCAGACCTGCTGAGCTTTTCCAGCAACTTCTGTTTTTGCTCCTTACCTCACTGTCTGACTCCTTAGATATTAAGTGCCCAGTCTGCATTCAGTTTAAGTGCAGCTTCTCTCGGTGCCAGTACATCACGTTGCTACGTACAAATGCATAAATGAGCAACAGCAGTAAGCCATGTGGCCCCTTCAAATCTGCTCCTCTGATAAATAAGAGCATGACTGATCTCATCTAAACCTCAACTCCACCTTGCTGCTACCCCCACCTCGATAAACTTTTAATAAGAATCTACCCGTCACTGCCTTAAACATATTGAAAGTTTCTGCATCGGCTGCTATTTGAGGAAAGGGATTCCAAACATTCACAGTCCTCTGAAAGAGAAGACAAAAGTTTTCTCATCCCTGCTATACATGGGCGACCTCATCTGACCCCTAGTTCCAGATCCTCCCAAAACAGGAACCTTTACACATCCACTGCTGGTTAATATTGGTGGTATAGTGGATAGTGAAGAAGGTTATCTAAGATTACAAAGAGATCTTGATCGAGTCAATGGGTGAAGAGTGGCAGATGGAGTTTGGATAGATGTGAGGTGTGCATTTTGGTAAAACAATCAAAGGCAAGACATATACAATTAAAAGTAGGGCCTTGGGTTATGATGTAGACCAGAGAGACCTAGTGGTTCAGGTACATAATTCTTTGAAGTTTGTGTCACAGTTAGACAGGGTGGCTAAGAAGGCATTTGGCACGCTTGCCTTCATTGCTCAGCCCATTGAGTCTAGGAGTTGGGACTTCATGTTGAGGTTGTACAGGATGTTAGTGAGGCCTTTTCTGGAGCACTGTGTCCAGTTCTCGTCACCCCCCAGCTTTAGGAAGGCTATTATTAAGCTGGAGACAGTTCAGAGGAGACTTACCAGGATGTTGCCGGGTATGGAGGATTTAAGTTATAAGGAGAGGCTGGATAGACTGGGACTTTTTTCACTGGAGCGTAGGATGTTGATGGATGATCTTATCGAAGTTTATAAAATCATGGCAGGTGTCTTTTCCCTAGGCTGGAGGAATTTGAAGACTAGGAAGCATATTTTTAAGGTGAGAGGAGAAAGATTTTAAAAAAAGACTTGAGAGTGGTTCATGTGTGGAATGAACATCCAGAGAAAGTGGTGGATGTGGGTACAGTTACAATGTTTAAAAGACATTTCGATAAGTTCATGAATAGGAAAGATTTGGAGGGATTTGGGGCCAGGAGCAGGCAGGTGGGACTAGTTTAGTTTGGGATTATGGTCAGCATGGACTGGTTGGACCAAAGGGTCTGTTTCTGTGCTGTACGACTCTATAAGTCCCTTCAGGGTAATTTCAATTCAGTCATCTCCAATTCTCCTAAACTCCAGAGTATGCAGGCCTAGCCTGACTAGCCTTTTCTCATAAGGCACAGTGTCACCAGTGTGTTTGTGTCCCCCTGCTATCTAATATGCCATGAGTTTCTCTTTGGTATCATCAAACAATCTCACCTTGAGCACCTCATTCTTCTTTTATGTGATGGTGCCCCTCCCCTTGTAAAGTAAATGTGGGAAAAGAGAAAATAGAGCAGACCCAGACTCTCCAGTCCATCTTCACAACTGAGACTTCTCATTCCTGCAACCATTCTTACAAATCGCTTCTGCACTCTCTGCAATGTGTTCCCATCCTTCCTATAATGTGGAGCCACAAGTGTACACAATACTCCCACTGAGGCCTAACAAGGCAATTCTCAAGTGGAGGAATGCACCTAATCAAGGAACAAAGACTTCTCGTACAAAGACTAAGGTCATATTGCAAACTCCTCCTCCAATAACTCAACTGAAAACACACTTAAACTAGAGCTAGCAACACGAGTAAGTGAAACATTAGAAAAGGCAAATTTCATTTCCATAAAACTGCCAAACCATTGCCAGTGACGAGAATAAATCAGAGTGAGAACATTCAACAAAGTCAGTCCACATGGCAACTTGGAATCTGTTTCGAGCAGTTGATCATATCTTGACTGTACCCGCTGAATGTGAATGGTCAGCTATACAGCCCACAGGTATGTCATCCCTGCTGTTACCGGCTTTCATTACGGGAAAAGCAGTTAGGAATTCCAACCCCACATTTTGCACTGATGTGCTGGCCTCTCTCATTATCGAGGATGGGAATATTTGTGGATCCTCCTCCTTCAGTGAGTTGTTTCATCGTTCACTGCCATAAATGACTGATGAATGAATGGTCTATTTTTGCTGCTTGTTGCTGCATTCCTGCACTTTTTGGCTGCTTTAATATAGCGCCTGGCCTCTGCCTCATGTCTCTCCATGGATATTATCCATTTAACAGATGGTCCAACCCAGCCCAGCCCTCACAGTTTGATGGAAGTGGTAAGACAATCCCAAATAGAAGTCTGTGCAATTTCTCCCAAATAAATGCAGCAAGCATTCCCAATGGTTCATCCAGTTGGAGCTGCCAGAACCCACTGCAGACATTGGGTTTGGTACCAAACCCCTCTTTAGGACAATATGGACTGATGGTCATTAACAGTGGAGGTAAGATGCATTGATCTTGTTTTGTTGAAGACTGTGAAGTCAACACATTTGGGAATGGACCTATTGGTCACGTCCCTCAATCTGTTGGCTTTGTCATGATAAACATGTTGTGCAGTCGCTTTTAAACTTGGTTTGTAGTGAGGCATCATGCTGGGAGAGTGGAGAGACCTCAGCTCAAAGTCTTTTCTTTGCCTGATGCCTTTCCCCTGCTACTTTGAGTTGGCCTGACCCATGTCGATAATTGAGGGTGTCCCTCGTTAGAAACACTCTCCTCGCTGCTATTCAGCTTTCCCACCTAAAACAGAGATCAGTAGTACTTTCCTTGTCCCAGTTCTTAGTGATAGAAAACATTGATCAATCTTTACGTCTTAAACCAAATGGGTAACGTTCCTTTAAACTCGGAGGTTGTTCTGCCAGCTATGAGTAATGTTCAGCGGGCTATAATTTGTATTTTTATCAATCAAGCAGCTTTGTCAGATAACACTGAGGTACCCACTCCTGTGTTAAATTGGAATTGAGTTGGATGTTCGGGTTGCTTTTTCCTCAGTTATTTCTGCTAAAGGAGGTAAACGTTCTTCTAAGGACACCTGCTTGTCATAAACTTAGGTCTTGGAAGTCAGAGTTGATCCCTCTTTCTTGCCTAGCTGACATTCCAGTCATAGTTGTTTTTTTTTGCTGCACATAGAGTCATAGAGATGTACAGCACGGAAACAGATCCTTCGGTCCAACCCGTCCATGCCGACCAGATATCCTAAATTAATCTAGTCCCATTTGCCAGCATTTGGCCCATATCTCTCTAAACCCTTCCTATCCATATTCCCATCCAGATGCCTCTTAAATGTTGTAATTGTACCAGCCTCCACCCCTTCCTCTGGCAGCTCATTCTGTATACGCACCACTCTCTGTGTGAAAAAGTTGCCTGTTAAGTTCATTTTAATTCTTCTCCTCTCATCATAAACCCACACCCTCTAGTTTTGGACTCCCCCACCCTAGGGAAAAGACCTTGGCTATTCAACCTTTCATGCCCCTCATGATTTTATAAACATCTATAAGGTCACCCCTCAGCCTCCGATGCTCCAGGGAAAATAGCCCCAGGCTATTCAGCCTATCCCTATGGCTCAAACCCTCCAACCCTGGCAACATCCTGGTAAATATTTTCTGAACCCTTTCAAGTTTCACAACATCCTTCCTGTAGCAGGGAGACCAGAATTGCACACAGTGTTCCAAAAGTGGCCCTAACCAATGTCCTGTACAGCCGCAACATGACCCTCCCAACTCCTATACTCAAGGCACTGACCAATAAAGGCAAGCGTACCAAACACCTTCTTCACCGCCCTGTCTACCTGCAACTCCACTTTCAAGGAACAATGAACCATCTCGGACAATAACACCCAAGATCTATAGTTTTGAACACTTATTGCATTGATATGTAAACTGATTATTTGGAAGGTTCGTACTTTACAAAATCGATCAGTTCTGACAGTCTTCCACAGTAAATTTGTCTTTTTGTCCTTGAGACTAATTCTTTTTGTGCCTTGGCTTCTAACACAATCCAGATCGCTTCTCCAGAGTGAGATCTTCCTTCACTTAGTAAGTCAAGTAAATAAATAATCCTTTGATTAGAAAAGAGTTGATGAAGTTTAATCTGAAATATTGACAACAATTCCATTCTAAAGCTTCACAATCACAAGAAATGGGCAATGTATAAAGATCAATGGGCTCTTCTGAAAACTGTACACTTTTATTAAATCTTGCTGTTTTAATTTTATAATTAGGTCTTAAAGTAAAATAGTTGCCAGATGCTTTCCAAAGGTCTTTGTATCATCCTTACCTTTTTGTCTGTTAATAGCATAGACTGTTAATGGGCCCACAGAATATAGCAGTGTGTTTATCTGTTCTGTCTGATAAGGTAGGATGACAATCTGAAGCAATTTTGCACCTCACAAATTGACCAATTCGATTCTCTGTCTGAGGGGTTTAGCACTGCTGTCTCACAACGCCAGGGACCCGGGTTCGATCCTACCCTCGGGTGACTGTCTGTGGGGAGTTTGCACATTCTCCTCGTGTCTGCATGGGTTTCCTCCAGGTGCTCCAGTTTCCTCCCACAGTCCAAAGATGTGCGAGATAGGGTGGATTAGCCATGCTAAATTGCCCTGTAGTGTCCAGGGAAATGCAGGTTATGTGGATTAGCCCATGGGAAATGTAGGGTTATGGGGATAGGGTGGGATGTTCTTCGGAGGGTCATTGCAGACTCAATGGATCGAATGGCTTCTATCTGTACTGTAAGTTTCTATGATTCTAAGTATTTGTAGCCTTATATCTGCCTGGAGATTGAATAACTTTCTCCATGGCTTAAGTTCAATTAAGCTGCTCATTTCAAATTCAGAACGTTTTGTTTTTAAAACAAAATATTTAAATTCTGTTCTGCCCGGATCTTTTGTTCATTAGGCTTGAAGTGAAGTTTCCACTAACTGCAAAAAAAGATCTGTCGGAGAATTTCCAGCACTTTGAAATTCTGATTACTGATGAAGAAAGATAACTCTTTGAATGTGCTTTCAAATCGTAAACGGCTTTTACTCCAATAGAAGTTTAAAGCTTTTGTCTTTAATCCAACCTCTTTGGAACAATATCTATCTCCACTCATTAGGTGCCATTAAATTGTAAAAATATACTCTCAGTGAAGCTTTCAAAATCACTTCCAATGATGTGAAGACTGCAAACAAACTCTGTAAGGTGTCATTTCATCATGAATTTAAGAATTGGGTGGAACAAGCGATGATTAAAGCATCTTCCCATTGGCTTTCGTGCCCTTTCTGACAATGAGGAGGATTGCTGTCATTATCTACGTCTCCCTGACTGATTCACACAGTGTTCTCGTGCCAATCAATATTTCTGCTCGTACAACAAAACTCACCCTCTCCCACACCCACACACACACACACACACACACACACACACACTCACTCACTTACTCACTCACTTTCCCTCACACACACGCACACACACACTCACTCACTTACTCACTCACTTTCCCTCACACACACACGCACACACACACTTACTCACTCACTCTCCCACACACACACACTCACTCACTCACTCTCTCTCACACACACACACTTACTCACTTACTCACTCACTCTCCTTCACACACACACTTACTCTCCCTCACACACACACACTTACTCACACTCTCTCACACACACACACTCATAGTCATCATTCTCCCAC
>NW_025966904.1:19754-22473 GCF_021869965.1 Rhincodon typus | reverse complement strand
ACACACACACACACACACACACACAGTCACACACACTCACTCACACTCACAGTGACACACACACACTCTCACATGCACACACACACATACACACACACACACACTCACTCACACATACACGCACACATGTGCATGCACACACAGACAGACAGACACACACACACGCAGGCGCACACACACACACGCACATGCAGGCACACACACAGACAGGCAGACACACACACAAACAGTCACACACAGGCAGGCACACACACAGACAGATAGACAGTCACACACACACATACACAGAGACAGATAGACACAGACACATATACAGTCACACACACACATACACAGAGACAGACAGACAGACACATACACACGCGCGTGAGGACACACACAGACAGTCACACACACACAGATAGACAGACAGACAGACACACACACACGTGTGTGCGCACACAGACACACAGACTGACAGACACACACACACACACACGAACACACACACATACACAGAGACAGACAGACACACACAGACACATATACAGACACACACATACACACACACAGAGGCAGACAGACACACATAGATACACATACACAAACACACAGACACACACACAGACACACACACACATACACACACACACACACAGACAGACAGACACACACAGACACATATACAGACACACACACACACACAAACACACAGAGACAGACAGACACACACACACACAGACAGACACACACAGACACACACACACACACACACACAGATGCAGACAGACACACATAGACACACATACACAAACACACACACACACAGACAGACAGACGCACACAGACACAGACACACACACACACGCACTCACATCTCCATTCATTGAGTGCTGCCTCCCTCTCTCTCTGTTCCCATCCCCTCTCTCACTCCCCCACACTTGCTGTCGATGTTGTGGGAAATTGGGGTGGAGAGAGCTGCTCTCTCCCTTGTTGTGTCTCTGTGCCTGTCTATC
Source organism: Rhincodon typus (assembly GCF_021869965.1). Classification (NCBI taxonomy): domain Eukaryota; kingdom Metazoa; phylum Chordata; class Chondrichthyes; order Orectolobiformes; family Rhincodontidae; genus Rhincodon; species Rhincodon typus. The sequence continues at coordinate 21,478 of NW_025966904.1, read as the reverse complement.
GAGTGGGGATTTTGAGGTGGTGTCTGGGGCAGCGACGGTGAATCAAACCCTGCACGCCGCCCCCTCACCCTAAACCCATCAGATATCTCCCAACAGACACCTCACAGGCCTTCCCATCCTCCCTCCCTCTGCAGCTTCATAAAACATAGTAACATCTCAGCGAGAGGTGTCTTTGCCAATCTCCATTGCTGTGTAATTGGAGTGAGGGGGAGGTGGGTGTTGTTGTCGGTGTGGGTGGCTCGTGTCTTCATGCAAAGCTCTCTTTCTGTCTCTGTGAATCAGAGCCTGCTGTAGCAGGCTTTTGTACAGCTGACATGGAGCGTGTGTTTAAGGGGGAGAGCCGGTAGACAGAGAGAGAGAGAGAGAGGGTGGTTCCTCAGTTAGAGATTGAATAGGCACCAAGCAGCAATTGTTAGTGTGTAAACTACCCCCTTCCCCGGCTCTCAACTGACGTACACACGTATACATATAGAGATGGTATACACACACATTGTATACATACATGTTATTATGCACATATACCATATATAGATGCATGCATACACATAAATGCATGTATGTATAATCAGCATTATTGATTAATGCATCTATTAAAAATTGTATAAACAAACATGCATGTGTATATATGATATCCATATACACATATAAACATACCATATATTATATACACATGAATACACAAACACATATATCTCATAGCGGTACACATATCTACACACTGACAAACACACACACACAGACCCACTGTGTTATGCATACAGACATTGAGATTCTCCCACAAACACAAATATACAAATCTGGCAATCTCACACACACTGACAAACACACACAAATGCATTCACGAGCACACAGATGTAAAACAGATACAGACCATGCACAAACACAATGCATATACAGATATGTACACAGATAAATGCAAACACACAGAGCTACACTTAATATCATAGACACAGGTGGGGTACAGGCAAGGACACACCCATGTGCGCACACAGAAGCATATATAGAGTCCCACACATAGACACAGATGGAGAGTCACATGGATAGTTACACATACGGGAACACAAATCACAAAGGCAGATAGACATGTTTACAAAAGGCACAAACACTCTCTGTCTCTCAGACACACACTCTTTGTCTCACACACACTCTCACATAAACTCTGTCTCTCATATACATTTAAACTCTCTCTCACACTCACTCTCTCATATACACACACTCTCTCACAGACTCTTTCACGTACACACACCCTCTCTCACACATGCACTCACACACTCACACACATTCACACTCACACACATTCACACTCTCTCTCTCATACACACACTGACTTTTACGGCCAAACACTCTCATTTACACACTCTCTCTCACACACACACTCCATCATACACGTACACACTCTCTCTCATATACACTCTCTCACACACACACTCACACACACACACACACTCTCTCTCTCATATACACTCTCTCCCTCACACACACACTCCACCATACATATACACACACACACACTCTCTCTCTCATATACACTGTCTCTCTCACACACACACTCCATCATACACACATACTCTCTCTCTCATATACACTCTCTCTCTCACACACACACTCCATCATACACACACACACTCTCTCTCATGTACACTCTCTCTCTCACACACACACTCTCTCTCATATACACTCGCTCTCTCACACACACTCTCTCTCATATACACTCTTTCTCTCAC
>NW_025966904.1:17401-19654 GCF_021869965.1 Rhincodon typus | reverse complement strand
ACACACACTCCATCATACACACACACACACAATCTCACTCTCTCATATACACTCACACACACACACACTCTCTCTCATATACACTCTCTCTCTCACACACACTCCATCATACACACACACACACACTCTCACTCTCTCATATACACTCACACACACACACACTCTCTCTCATATACACTCTCTCTCTCACACACACTCCATCATACACACACACACACACACTCTCTCTCTTATACACTCTCTCTCTCACACACACTCCCTCATACACACACACACTCTCTCTCATATACACTCTCTCTCTCACACACACTCCATCATACACACACACACTCTCTCTCTCACACACACACTCCATCATACACACACACACACACTCTCTCTCATATACACTCTCTCTCACACACACACTCCATCATACACACACATACACACACACACTCTCTCTCATATACACTCTCTCTCACACACACACTTCATCATACACACACACACACACACACACACATCACTCTCTCTCTCATATACACACTCTCACACTGACACACACACACACACATACACCAGCTTATTAAAGGCGGTGTCTTTCTGGGATGTTTGAGATAGGCCCTGCTGGAGTTTCTCTGCTATAAGTGTTTGAGATGTGTCCTGTTTTTGGCTCTGTCTCCAGGTCAGTTTTGATTTGGAGACATCAAGACCTCTGTCCGTATGGAATTACTGACCTGGATTTTCCTGAAGTTTGTGCTGGTGATGTTTGAAGTGGGGCCTGTTAGATGCCTGGTGCTGACTGAGAGGTTCCTATCTGTGTTGTCTGGCTTGGGCATGTTTGAGAGGGACCTGTTGAAAGGCTATACCTTCCTGCTCTCTTTAAGATGATGGACTTGGATGCCTCGGACTCCATGAGAGTTTTTTGCTCAAAGTGTTGGATGTTTAATCTAGGGTCTACATTAGCCTTGTGCCTCCATGCAATGCCTCACCCTTGGTCTGCCATATAGGCCTCTGTTTCAATGCAATGTTTCAGTTCAGTTTGCTGTATACTTCCTTTTTTATGCAATATTTCAGTTGAGGCCTGTTTCTGAGCAATGTTTCAGTTGGGACTACTGTAGACCTCTTTTGTTTTGTGATGTTCAGTTAAGCCTTGCTGCAGGCCCCAGTTTCAGAGCAATGTTCATTTGGAGCCTGTTGTAGGCCTCTGTTTATGGGTGATATATCATTTGGAGTCAGCTGTAGACCTCCAGCTTCTGTGTGGGATTTCACATGGTGCCTGCTATGTGCCATTATTTCTATGTAGTGTTTTAGTTGGGGCCGGCTATGGGAATCTACTTCTGTGTCAGTTTGGGCCTATTGTAGGCCTCTGTTTCAGTGTGATGTTTCAGTTGGAGTCTGTTCCAGTCCTCTATTTAGTGCAAAGTTTTGTTTTGGGTCTGTTGTGTGTACAATGTTTTAGTTGGAGCACGTTGTAGGCCTCTGCTTTTGTCAAATGTTTTAGGTGGGGCCTTCTGTAGGCCTCTATTTCTGTGGGATTTTGCAGTTGCGTCCTACTGTAGGCCTGTGTTTCTGTGTTATGTGTCAAGGGTGGGGGGTGGCCTGTTGCAGGCTTCAGTTTCAATGCAAGGTAGGATTGTTTCTGGATAACTTTTCACTTCAGACCTCTCTGTTTTTGGACATCATATTATTCAGGCCTGCTCTAGGCCTACGTTTCAGTATGATGTATCAGTTAAAGCCTGCTATTGGCCTCAGTTTCCATGCAGTGTTTTAGTTTGGTTCTAATGTATGTCTGTGTGATGTTTCCGTTGGGGCCTGCTGGAGGATTCTGTTTTGGTGCGACATCTCAGTTAGGGTCCAGTTTCCAGGAGATATTTCAGTTGGGTTCTGTTGTAGACCTATATTTCTGGGGGAGATGTTTTAGTTAGGACCTTCTGTTAGGCCTCCATTTCTGTGCAATCTTTCAGTTGGGCCTGTTGTAAGCCTCTCTTTCTATGTGATGTTTCATTTGGACCCTGTTGTAAAACTACTTCTGTGTGATATTTTATTTGGGGCCTACTGTAGGCCTCTGTTTCTGGGTGATATATCATTTGAGATCTGCTGTAGATCGCTGTTTCCTGCTCGAGGCTCTGTTTCTGAGTGCTGTCTCAGATGGTAATGGTTGAGTGGGGGATATGCCGGGCCGTGAGGTTACATATTGTACTGGAATACATTGCTGCTGTTAATGGCCCGCAGCGCCTCACGGATGCCAAGTCTTGAGTTGATAGATCT
>NW_025966904.1:0-2401 GCF_021869965.1 Rhincodon typus | reverse complement strand
ACACACACACACATACACATACACACACACACATACACACACACACACTGACACACACACACACACACATATACACACACACATACACATACACACACACACACATACACACACACACACAGGCACATACACACACACACACAGGCACATACATTCACACTGAGGCTGACACACACTGACTCACATAAACTGTCACACTGGTACACTGATACCGACAAATACACAGTCACACTGTTTTACTGAAACAGTCACACTGACATATATACACAAGGTCACACCAACCCACACAAACTGAAACACACGCTCACTAATTCAGTGACACAATCACAGTGAGACATTTACAATCACACCAACATACACTGACATACACAGACACATTGCCACATGTAGCCGCGACACATACAATCACACTGACTCAATGACAGACACATAATCACACTCTCACATTGACACAGTCAGATTGATTCTCTGATACACTCACATACACATACACTGCCCACACTCACACAGTGACACAGTCATATTGATTCTCTGATACACTAACATACACATACACTGCCCACACTCTCACATTGACAAACATACTGACAGGCAGTCACAATGACAGAATCACACAAACCCACACACTGATACATGCAGTCATTTTGAAAAACACACAGTCACACTGACACACAAATGGACACAGTCATACTGTCTAACCAAGAAATCCCCTGCTGGTAAACAATGACCCATTATAAGAACATAAGAACATAAGAATCTTGTGACCAACACTTCCAGGAGTCTGTGTAAAGAAAAAGACGTTTGCAATTTTTCTACCATCATCCCTGTGTTTGGCGAATGGACTGTATGCACATCCAGCCGCTTTGAGTGGGCATTCACAATGGCTAAGAACTTCTAACCCATGAAAGGACCTGCACAGTCAACATGTAACTGAATCCAGGTCTTTCCCGGCCATTCCCACAAATGTTGGGGAGCTGCTGGCAGTAATTTTTGTCCTTGTTGGCGCTCTGGGCACTACCCCACCAGCATGGCCATGTTGGCATCCAATCCTGGCCACCGAACATAACTTATCACCAAGATCTTCCCTGGATGGCCCTTGCATCAGTATCGGGTGGTGACCTTTGCTCGGGACAAACACTCTTGCTCCTCGTAACAATATGAAGTCCGATGCTGTGAGCTGGTCTCTCCAGCTCCAAAAAAGTTTCAGTTCTAGTTTTGTGACTGTCCTGTGGTTCCCCCCACCCCCCTATTTCAGTTTCAACAGTTTTGTGTCTCTCTGCATCCAAAGTCTGATATTGTCAGCTGTGACTGGGAGTGTGTCTAGAAAATTTAATATCATTTCAGACCCTTCCATTGAGGGTGCAGCTGGTAGTGTATCTGCTAATGGGAAGCAGCTCAACGCATCCGCATTCACTACTCAGCCTCCTCGACTGAGTTTAAACTTGTAATTATACGCAGTTAGTATTAGAGCACACCGCTGAATGTGGCCCATGTGAGCAGTGTAGTGATTGTGATGAGGTCATCCAAGTGGACATCGTAGAGTATGAGTTCCCTGATTGGGGCTGTTAACCTGGTCCAATCGGGGAGCCCAGGCTGACAGATAGAAACAGGAGGGCCAGGGGTTCTTGTTCACTCTGAGAGCTGGCTCTGAGGGAGCTGGATCAGTGTCAATGACTCTTCACACGTAAACAAAGGGGTGACCTGGTGACAGGATACCAGCCTCTGTGGAGTTATTTCGGTGGCAATGAGAGCATTTCTTGTATCAGGATGCTTTTTTGGGAAGCTGGACTTGTTTGAATTTGTCGTCGAGGACTCGGCCCACTAGGTGGAAAGAATACCTTATTTTTTTCCCAGGCAAATGACACTGGGGCAGATGAAAAGCAATGAGTAATTCTCCTGACAGCTTGTAGACCCACAGCATTTTCAGTTATTGGGAGCCTGACTTTCCCTGAGGCACAAGAAACCCACAATCATTCAAGTGTTGATAGGTTCAGCTAAGGAATATTACAACTCCAAGCCTCCTCTAATTCTGAGACGCTATCTGTTTTACTCGACAGTTCGAGAACCAGGGGAATCTGTATCAGGATTTTTGACGATGCATGGCAGAGGCATGAGGTTTAACCCTTAATGAGATGTTGAGACACTGTTTGGTCTGTGAGATTAATGAAGTAGCCACGCAAAAGTGCCTACTAGCCAGAGCCCAAATGGACTTCCAACAGGCACTACAACTGGCTTTGTCATTGGAACGTGTAGCAAGTGGATGCACTCTCCTGGCTGTCTGAGCTTTGGGAAAACATCACTTGAGTGAAGGCAATTACAGCGCCTCACTCAGGACACACCCTGAACAGTGGGAGTCTGTGTCAGCCCCCAGCAAAACCCCAAAACAAAGCCAAGCCTCTGC
>NW_025966903.1:0-28470 GCF_021869965.1 Rhincodon typus | reverse complement strand
TGTGTTGGAAGCGGGAGAAGGGGTCAGTAGAGGGAGGGTTAGGTTCACGGTTAAAGAAGTAAGCGTGGAGGCGGAGGCGGCGGAAAAACTGCTCTATGTCCAAGCGTGAGCGATATTCGTTGATCTGTGGGTGGAGGGGGACAAAGGTGAGCCCTTTACTGAGGACTGACCGTTCGTCCTCAGTAAGGGGTAGGTCTGGGGGCCCACCCGAAGGTTGCAGGAACAGCAACTCATATTCCGCTTGGGAACCCTGCAGCCCAATGGTATCAATGTGGATTTCACAAGTTTCAAAATCTCCCCTCCCCCCACCGCATCCCAAAACCAGTCCAACTCGTCCCTGCCTCCCTAACCTGTTCTTCCTCCCACCTATCCCCTCCTCCCACCTCAAGCCGCACCTCCATCTCCTACCGACCAACCTCATCCCGCCCCCTTGACCTGTCCGTCCTCCCTGGACTGACCTATCCCCTTCCTAACTCCCTACCTACACTCATCTTTCCTGGCCCCATCCCCGCCTCTTCGACCTGTTTGTTTCTTCTCCACCTATCCTCTCCTCTATCCCTCTTCTATCCGCCTCCCACTCTCTCCCTATTTATTTCAAAACCCCCTTCCCCTCCCCCTTTTCTGATGAAGGGTCTAGGCCCGAAACGTCAGCCTCTCTGCTCCTATGATGCTGCTTGGCCTGCTGTGCTCATCCAGCCCTGCACCTTGTTGTCTCGGATTCTCCAGCATCTGCAGTTCCTACTATCTCAGATCCAGACCCAGTTGTGCATACGGTGTTTTCTACCAGCTAGCCAAACTTCTATCCATACGTTATATGTTTTCATCGAAACTGTGTGTTCCTATTTAGCACAATAACCTTTTGTGTGGCACTTCGTCAAAAGCTATATGAACTTGGAGAATTTGAGCCTGAAATTTGTGGCAAGTTTCAATAGCGTTTACCAGTCACTCTGATTATGCAGGCCTTAACTTGGTCTTTCTGCTGATAATGGGGAAATATTCACATTTACTAGATGGTACACACTGCTACCTATGTACATCATTGGTGGAGGGACTGGATACTGAGGGTGTTAGGTTCCAATCATGTGGGCTTCTTTGTCTTGGATGGTGTCCTGGAGTATTTTTGGAGCTGCACTCATCTGGGCAAGTGGAAAGTATTCTATCATACTCCTGAAACATGCCTTGTACATGATGGACAAGCTCTGGGGAGTCAAGAGGTGAGTTATTTCCAGCCCTTTATTTGTTCTTGTAACAGCAGTACTTATATGGCTGATCCAGTTCAGTTTCTAGTCGATAATAATTCCTCAGGATGGTCACAATGTGGATTCAGCAATTGTATTGTTACTGAATATAAAGGTGAGATTTTTTCTTGTTGAAAATGGTGTTTGCCTGACACTTATGTGGTGCAAATGTTACTTATCAACATCAGCCCAAAAGTTGTCCAGTTCTTACTGCATTTGGACATAGACTGCTGCATTTGGACATAGACTGCTGCAGTATTTGAAGAGACATAAAAGTTGCTAAATCTTGTGTGCAATGTTCAGCAAAAATCACATTGTCTGACCTAAAAATGGAGGAAAGGTCATTGACAAAGTAGCTAATGATGGTTGGGCCTATGGCACTCTCCTAAGAGGTCCTGCAGTGATGTTCTGTGGCTGACTGATCTGCCATTTTCCTTTGCGCTATGGATGGCTCCAACCAGCAAAGAGTTTTCGCCAATTCCCACTGACTACAGATTTTCCAGGGTTCCTTGATGCCTTATGCAGTCAAATGCTGCCTGGATGTCACGGGCACTCACCCAAACTTCCCAAGTTCTGAAGAAGTCATTTCTGACTTTTGTTTTTAGTTATTCACTCATGTGATGTGTGCATCACTGGTTGGGCCAGCAGTTACTGCCTGTCCCGAGATGCCCTTGAGAAGGTAGTGGTGGGCTGCCTTCTTGAATTTCTGCAGTCCACATGACCAGTAACCCGAAAATGCCATTGGGGGGGAGGAATTCCAGGATTGTGATCTGGCGACAATAAAGGAACAGCGATACATTTCCAAGTTAGGAAGGTAACTTGAAGGTGGTGGTGTTCCCATGTATCTCCTGCCCTTGTCCTTCTAGGTGTCAGTGATTGTGGGTTAGGAAGGTGTTGTCTAAGGATTTTTGGTGAATTTCTGCAGTGCATCTTATAGATATTATACACTGATGCTACTGAGTATCAGTCGTGGCTGGATGCTTGTGGATGTTGTGCCAGTCAAGCAGGCTGCTTTGACCTGGACAGTGTCAAGCTTTTTGAGTGTTGTTGGAGATGCACCCATCCAGGCAAATGGACTTTTCCATCACACTCCTGACTTGTGCCTTGTAGATGGTGGGGAGTCAGGAGATGATTCACTTGTTGCAGTATTCCTAACCCCTGGCCTGCTCTTTACATATCTATGTAAATACAGCGGGTCCAGTTGAGTTTCTGGTCAATGATAACCCCCAGGCTGTTGATAGTGGGGGATTCAGTGATGGTAATACCATTGAATGCAGTGGTAGTTAAATTATCTCTTATTGGGGATGGTCATTTGTATGGCGGAAATGATACTAACCAGTTGTCAGCCCAAGCCTGGATATTGTTCAGATCTTGCTGCATTTGAACATGGACTTCTTCAGTAACTGAGCAGACACAAATTGTGTGGAACATTGTGCAACCATCAGTGAATATCCCCACTTCTGACCTTATGATGGAGGGAAGGTAATTGATGAAGCAGCTGAAAATGGTTGGGCTGAGGACACTACGCTGAGGAACTCCTGCACAGATGTCCTGGAGCTGAGACGACTGACCTCCAACAACCACAGCCATCTTCCTATGTGTCAGGTGTGATTCCAACCAGCGGAGAGTTTGCAATCTGATTCCAGTTTTGCTTGAGCTCTTCGCTGCTACACTCGGTTGTGTGGCCTTGATATCAAGGGCTGTCGCTCTCACCTCACTTCTGGATTCAGCTCTTTCATTTATGCTGTACCAAGGCTCTAATGAGATCAGAAGCTGAGTGGCCCTAGTGGAACCCAAAGTGGGCATCACTAAGCAGGTTATTGCTGAGTAGGTGCTGCTTGATAGCATTGTTGATGTCACCTTCCATCACTTTATTGATGATTGAGAGGAGACTGATGGACCGGTAATTGGCAGGGTTGGATTTGTCCTGCTTTATATGTACAAGATATATCTGGGCAATTTTCCACATTATCGGGTAGGTACTAGTGTTGTAACTATACTTAAATAGATTGGCTGTAGGAGCAGCAAGTTCTGGAGCACAAGTCTTCAGTACAATTGCCGGAATATTGTCAGGACCCCATGGCCTTTGCTGTATCCAGTTACTCCAACTGTTTCTTGATATCACATGCAGTGAATCAATTGGCTGAAGACTTGTATCTGTGATGCTGGGGACCACTTGAGGAGGCCGAGATGGATCATCCACTCAGCACTATGGCTGAAGATTGCTATGAATACTTCAGCCTTATCTTTTCCACTGATAAGCTGCATTCTTCCACCATTGACGATGGGGATATTTGTGGAGCCACCTTCTCCAAAGAGTTGTTTAATTGTCCACCACCACTCACAACTGGATATAGCAGGACTGCAGAGCTTAGATCTGGTCCATTGGTTGTGGGATTGCTAAACTCTATCACTTGCTGCAAGTAGTCCTGTTTGGTAGCTTCACCAGGTTGACATCTCATCTTCGGATATGCCTGCTCCTGGCATGTGCTCCTAGACTCTCTATTGAACCAGGGCTGATTGCTGGCTCAATGAGGGATTTGCCAGGCCCTGAGGTTACAGATTGTGCTGGAGTACAATTCTGCTGTTGTTGATGGCCCGCAATGCCTCATGGGTGTCCGGTCTGGAGTCTCCTAATCTGTTTGAAATTTATCTCATTTAGCATGCTGATAGTACCATCGAACACGATGAAGTCATTGAGTCATAGAGCTGTACAGGATGGAAACAGACCTTTCCGTCTAACCTGTCCATGCCAACCAGATATCCTAAATTAATCTATTCCCATTTGCCAGTATTTGGCCCATATCCCTCTAAATCATTCCTATTCATGTACCCATTACAATATTGTAATTGTACCAGCCTCCAGCACTTCCTCTGGCAGCTCAATCCATTTACACACCACCCTTTGCATGAAAAAATTATCTCTTAGGTACCTTTTAAATGTTTCCCCCTCACCTTAATCCTATGGCCTCTAGTTTTGGACTCCCCCACCCTGGGGACAAAGACCTTGCCTATTTACCCTATCCATGCCCCTCATGATTTTATAAACCTCTAGAAGGTCACTCCTTAGTTTCTGACGCTAGGGAAAACAGCCCTAGCCCATTCAGCCTCTCTCTATAGCCCAACACAACGCTGGCAACATCGTTATAAATCTTTTCTGAACACTTTCAAGTTTCACAACATTCTTCCTATAGCAGGCAGACCAGAATTGTACGCGGTATTCCACTAGTGGCCTAATCAATGTCCTGTACAGCCACAACATGATCTCCCAACTCCTATACTCAATGCACTGACCAATAAAGGCAATCATACCAAATGCCTGCTTCACTACCCTGTCTACCTGCGACTCCACTTTCAAGGAACTATGAATCTGCATCCTGCAACACTCCCCAGGAACTTACTAATAAGTGTATAAGTCCTGCCCTGATTTGCCTTTCCTGAGAGTAGGTTTCACAATGGTTTCTCCTTAACTGGTATCGTAATCCGTTTTTCTGACGAGCTTAAGTAGCAAATTGTATTGTTTGCCATTTTAATGTATTGACTTTTTTTTTATTAGAAATGGTACAGTGGCTGTGCCATACTTTGCAAATGCTAGCTTCACACTCTGCTCAGTTCCTGATATTTGTGGGGACTAAATGGAGGCTGAAAACATTTCCCTCTAGAGGGATGGCAGGAAAAAATATCCTTTGACAGTCTTTGCTATCTGCTGATTGCCAGCTAAGGAACCACAGGTATCAGCTTGGAAACAGAGAATATGTTTGTCACCTTGACTTCAGCCAGGTTAGACAGAAGTAGGGGATACATTACAGGGAAGAAAACTCACCAAAATCATCCACTTTATGTACGTTTTTCCAAATTCTACAGTCAGAATTTGAATAGTTATTTGCATTGCAATTTAAAAACAAAACTTTATTTTATGGAACAGTTGATGTAACTTATCCCATAATCATCGGCAAAATCTTTGCTCCTCTTCCTTCAGCTAACTACATTGACACAAGATGCTCGGTGTAACTGAAGCATTCTGATTTTTCTTCCTCCTGAAGGGACACGCACTGCAGCTTCTGCTCAATATACGACAGATCAAAGCAAGACTGAGTGGGGAGTCAAACCTATGTTCATCCCACTCAGGAACATTGAATGTCAGCGCCATAGTGTCACCCTACTGGATCTTTTCAAGAGTAATGTGCAAAACACGAAATGGGTTTGTGTGTGGAACAGGGATCTTTGACTGGTATTGTTCAAAATCATCCAGCAGTAAATATTCAACTCCAACTTTTCTTTACAATTTATTTTCATGTGACATGTTTGATGCACAAATCTTCCAATAAATTATGATTAACAGATTGTCACTTAGTGATATTTCATGTATGTAGTATATTATTCTTATTTAAAGTATGTGTTACTTTAAAATTAACATGAAATTTCTGGCATTCTCCCGTCCTCCATTAAAAAGCTTGTAAGCAATTCAAATTGCTTTGATTAAAATTTGTTTTGACTTTTTATGGTAGGGCATTGCATGCATATTCACTATTAACATATTGTTATGCAAAGTTTTATCCAGAAACAGTCTCTAAAGCCAACCAAAATAGTTTATTTTTGATACTGACAAGGTTCAAATCCAAGACTGTTGTACTTTGTTGGCAGTAGAATACTACACAATCTTTTGACAAGTCATATATATGTGATATTCCTCATTATTGCTAGGAGATCCTGTTGGCAGACCATATGAAATTTAATGACGTTAGTCATTGTAAGAACACAACCATGTTGCCTTTGCTTTTTTTGCAACCATGAATGAACTACATAATAATGCAACTTTGATTGACAAATGATGAATACCACATACATACATTAACAATTAGATATTCCTGAACCCTCACTCACAACATAAATGACTCATGCATATTTGTTTCAAATTTTTGATTATGCATTGTCATTTAACTGTACAGAGCACAACTGTCAATGTACTTGTTCTAATAAGTGACTACTAAAATGCAAACAATATTTTGTTTATCATTTATTTTTTTCTCATGACTGTAGTTTTGACAAGAGAAAACTGTGAAAAGAAATCAAATGTGTTTTTGAACTTGCCATGTTAATGCCAGCATAACATGATTGGAGTAATACTTAGATTCATCAAGCTTTGGGCTTAAAATTGAGGTTAGTTAGAAACAGCTTTAACTGGTAATTACAGCTTAATACCAGTATTTCATATTAAATAATAGCACAAATGTTTATAAACTTGTGCATGTAACTAATATAGGCAACAAACTCCATGTTATAAAGCACATTCAAATTATCCCCGTACTGGGATTATTGCTCTCTTCAGACAGCTGGAACCATCACTGTACATGTTAGAGCAGTAAATCTAACTGGTAGCAGTCTGGAGAGTTCATATATCTGTAATAATTATTCCACAGGTTTTTTTTTGCATGGATTACTTGAATGACAGCCTGAGTTTTAAAAGCACAATGCTGCATATTGATCTTCTGTCGTCATGGAAACATTTCTTTAAAACAATATTTTTTCTGCACTGTTGGATCATGGTAAACTCATTCGTTTTAAAAAGGAAGTATGGGATTGGCCATTTAAGAAACTTGAGTCAAAAAATTAAAAGGCAACCCAAAATCTGGAGCAACCTGGTGTCTCAAATTAATTCTGAGTTATATCCTGTGTGGCAAAGCCATCTATCTTGCTGACATGCTACAGATAGTTAATTATTTGTTGCGGTTTTCACAGCAAAATATACTTTCAATCATTCTGTAAATCATACTCAGCCACTGAACTGTGCCCACAAAATAACCGTTAACAAATAAACGAGGTGGAGACGGGGGAGGGGGTGGGCAAGTCGAGACAAAATGAAGTCGATTCAGCCGATTGGTGCAATCCCTGATAGACTTCACAAGCTAAGCGTTTTGACTAAAAGGCTACTTAATGCAAAAGATGAACAAGTCATTCTGGATAGGAAGCCAGATCAACAGAATTCCTGCCATTATGTATGGCCGGGAGACTAAAGCTCAGTGACACTGATTCGAGTTGTCTGCCTAACTTGAGGCAAATTAAAAACTGATCCATCAGGTTTAAGTGCCCGAGTTTTGCTTGTACTTGGAGGACCAGCACCTTCCTGATCTTGTGCGACTTCAACAAGGCTAGCTTAAATGGTCTCCATAGTAACAGAGGTTCACGGATGTTTTTGCTTAGAAACCATTACAGTAGGGGAGTCATTACAACTGAGGAAAAGAATATCTACATACCTGAAATCTATATTCAACTAAATGATTTGACAGGCACTTCACAGTTCTGTGACTTTATGGAAGTCAGTATTTAACATTTTAAGATCTGTACAACGTAGCTAGAGCTGATGAGATCATTGATCCTTTAACTCTCACACAAATAGCTAATAAAATAGGCACTGTGATAGGATAGGAACATATTACTGTTGATTGAGCAAAACAGTGAATAAAAATGTCTGTCTCATTTTGAAATTAAATTCTTTAAGTAAATTAAAAGATAAAGTTGGAAAAGCTTTTGCATTCAGGAGAGAAAAAAAGCTACAAGTCACAGCACTTTAATAAGGATCAGATCTTCTGGATGAAAATCTTGGAGATTCAACACTGTCAAAATCATCTATTTATGTAGAATTTTGAAGGCAACAAACAGCAAAATATTACACTACCCAATTGGTGGGTTTATGGAGGAAGCCTCATAAAATCAGGTGACCCACCCAGTCCTATCTCCCGGCAATTTTACAGTGGGATGGACGATGCTTAGGTTGTTTGGCCTGGCTTTGTTGCATTGAGGCACCTTTAGGGGCTAACTAATGACCACTTCAGGGCCATTTCCCGCTTAGACTCAATTTACAGCTTGGTGGGAAGAGTTCAGCAACAGGAGAGAAGCCCAGAAAGTGATCCTGCTCAGGACTCAGGCAAGAAGAAGGGGATCTGAGATGGCACTGAAGAGTCGTCACTTTCATTCAAGCGGCAATGGCACAATGAAGGGGACTTGTGCCTGGCTACCAGGCCCATGCGAAGCACTTACGAAGGACTGTGAAGTCGAACACATTTTCTTCATTTTTCTGCCTTTATACTCTATGTTTTGGTTTATTTTTCTGTGTTTTAAGGTGGAGCCAGAGAGTGGCGACACTGTACAATTTTTTTTCACTGTATTTTGTAACAAAATACACCTAACAATAAATAAATCTAATCAAATAGCCACAGGCTTCACCTCCCTGCCCTGAGACACCCGCATTCACAGAGACCCGCACCCCGGGAGTTAGATTAGAAACGACTTATGGATCCAATCAGATTGGGCCAGTAGCTCTCTGAGGCAGACTGCCTTCTGAGCAAAGGCCAAAGTCCTATCTCCAGCCAATTCGTGACAACACTTACATTCCTTTGCCCCATTTCTTTTCTTTCTGGTCCTTTGCCATTTATGTTGCTTTGAATTTCTGCTTACATCTCCGATTATAGCTTTACAATTTCTTGAAATCCAGCTCTTTTCTAGTGGGGGTGTGCAGTGAAATACCATTGTTATGAGATCATTGAATTCATCTTTGCACAAGTGTCACAATGCTAGACTTAAACAGGCTAAAAGAAAAATCCTTCTCCTTTATATTCAGACCTTATTTTCTGTACTGTTGCATCGTTTGATACAATGGGACTTTTGTTTTCTCCCCCAGTCTCTACAAACTTCGCGCCCATGAATTAACTAAACCAATGTTTCATGTGGGTTGCATTACAGAGTGATTATGTAAAACACCAAGATGGCTCCCACACATGCTCAGACACAGCCCGTGACGTCAGCTTGTTGCGTCAGGCCTCAGGGTGTGCCGCCAATGTCACCAAGCTGTCGATGAGGGGTCCAGGAAGGCTAGGGCAGGGCCAAAGTGCAGGCTGACACTGAGCTTCCCCTCCCTAGCACTGTCTGTGAAGTAGGTCTCCTTGGCCTCAGCATCTTCACCACACTGGCACCCTCCCCTAACCCACCACCCCAAATCTCTGCTGGCTCTTCCTGGAGCTGGGAGGCCATGCCCCAGGGGCCAGGACTGTTACTGTGCCCAATTCCACCTTCTCCTGCTGCTCCCTATCACTGTCACTACCGAGGAAGGAGTGCTTCACATGCACAAAGAGCCATGATTCCCACGGTCCCATCAGAGACCACACAGTGCATGTTCCAGTTGCAGTGCTGTGCAGTACTTGCATGGTAAATTCCTGTTGTATGTATAGAGCACGCTTATAGTATTTGTACATACTTTTGTCATTTATAAATGACATTGACTTTCTCTTTGCACAGGCACACCCCTTGCATCACCTGGAGGTGGTAATTATACTATTCACAGCTCATACTAAAACATTAATTGTACTAGATCCAATACTACATTCATGGGTTTGTTGAGTTAAAGAAATTCCCATTCTTATAGCTTTGGAGACTTGGATGACCTCAAAGCACGGGAGAAATATCACCAGTGGTGCTTTTGCAAGATCCTGCGCATCCAGTGGTGAGAAAGTTGGCCCAACTTCTGGATCCTCTCCAGACAAAATGCTCAGCATGAAATCAGTCATCATTCAAAACCAGCTTCGGAGGTGTAACATATTCTTCTTATGCTTAACTCCAAACTCAGGTAGCAATTGTACTTCTCGGAACTCATTCTTAACAAGAGGCCTCCAGGGAGACATTGGAAATACCCTAGGGATGTCCTCAGAGCATCCCTGAAGAGATCAAACATTTCTGCTGACCAATGAAAGTACCTGGCTTGTGAGCAACCAAAATGTAGAAATAGATTGGCCTTATCAGAAGCTTTGTAAAAGTTCCCAAGGCATTTGTTTACTAAGTAAACTCGATGTTGGAATGCAGTGCATCAAAGTCGTTCAGTGGGATACTGGCTACCCTGATCAGGTCATTTCTCACTATTTACCATGAAGGCCCTAAGGCAGTCACACCTGGCCCTGAAAACTATTCGGATTATCTCAGATTATCTCAGGTAAAATGCCTCAAAGGTTTGAGCTACAGTTGAAGCTTGCTGATACCGACACGACTGATGTTCACCACTAACAGGATGCTGCATCAATACATTATCACACAAATCAGTAATGTGGTATATGAAACAAACACAGAGATGCTGGAGAATCTCAGCAGATTTGGCAGCGTCTGTGCTTCCAGTTCTGAAAAAAGAATCACACTTGACCCTAAACATTAACCCTATTTCTTTCTCTCCACAGATGCTGCCAGACCTGCTGAGTTTCTCCAGCATTCTCTGTGCCTGTTTCACACTTACAGCATCTGCAGTATTTTGAATTTATTTGAATGTGGGATATGAATTTCAATTCCAGTATAATGCTAGGTGCATAGGCCTTTCTTCCCAGAGTCAGGCAGATTGTAGCAAAACAGTATTTTCTTCAGCTATTAGCAACAAGCAAGGTTTTAGTAGTACCCAACTAGCCATGCTGGCAGAACTCACAACACAGTGACCAACATTAGAAGTGACTCCGCAACTGGACAGTATTTGTTGGATAATTCTGAATGTATGAAGAATTACAGTGGCAATCAATTAAAGGCTGTCCGTCATGTTTGCAGTGTTGCATATACTGGAAGTTACATGCATTAATATTTGAAGACAAAAAGAACATGTACATGCAACTGTGCCTATTTCAACTCAACAAAATAAATGATAGTCTCAAACTTAATGTTCCAAATTCTTCCAAAAATATGAACTCTACAAAAGCCAGTTGGAAAAGAGAAGTTGTAGAATCTTAGGATCTTCATGAGATAATTGAGTAGAATCCCTTCTGCAAGCAACTCACACTTGCCAGAAAGATAAGGACACCGCACAAATAGCTACAGCTGAGTACTGTTTGATGAGTGCAGGCTGTAAGTAAACAAAACCAGAGACAGGAAAACATTCGGCCTGTCAATTTGGAAACAAAAATGTGGAAACTCATATTTTTTGTGTCATACACTAAGGCATCTCCAAAAGTGACCCCCTTAATTTTTAATGTGGGATTTAAGTTATTTTAAAAGCGAGTGTATGTTCTCCCTTCTTAAATACACTGGCACAAGGAAAAGGGAAAATTAAACGATTATGCTTCAAAAGTTGTTCAGAGAAGCATTAGTAATAAGGCTGCCACTAACTCAATAAATCTCCTTCCTCCCTGTATTCACAGAACTCTTTTTACCACAGATGTCTCAATTAGCTTTTATCGTATAAATGTATGTCAGTAGTAAATGCCAATCTTCGATTGTACTTCTATTATGTTCTATGAAAGAACAAGCACATGTGGCATTTTAAATTGGCTCTTCAATTATATCCCCATAAACACAGTTTCAAAATAAAAGATACTTATCATCTAAAAAGGTTCCATGTAAAGTCTGAAGATCTGTAAAATTATTCTTTTCAATTACATTGGAATTGGCACTGACAGGCAGACAGATGGATGGAGGGATATGTCTCTCATTACGATGGAGCAGGATGATGATGATGATGCTCTTGCTCTCATTGGTTTTAAATCCATTTTACATATACACAATAGGAATGACTTTAATTTAGAAATGGAAGGGTTTGGATTGGGTGAGGGAAGTCTTTCACAGTCAGGTTTACAATCCAGACCTGTTGCCAAATTGTCTTAATGCCCCGTACATGTGGGTTGGTACTTTAGATGTAATAGTGAATCATAGAATCACAGAATTCCTAAAGCATAGAAACAGGTTATTTGGCCCATCAAGTCCACACTGACCCTCCGAACAGCATCCCACCTGACCAAACCCCCTCTATCCTATCTCTTGTATTCCTGCATTTCCCATGGCCAATCCACCTAACCAGCACAGACTGTAGGAGGAAACCAGAGCACCCAGAGGAAACCCACACAGACATGGGGAGAATGTGTAAACTCTACACAGATAGTCACCCAAGGCTGGAATCGAACCTGGGTCCCTGGTGCTGTGAGGCAGCAGTGCCAACCACTGAGCCACCATGGGGATGAAACTGTATTCATAAGATCATAAGAGATAGGAACAGGATTAGGTCATTTGGCCTCTTGTGTCTGCTCTGCTGTTCAATAAGATTATGGGTGCTCTGACTGTTGCCCTAACTCCGATTCCATAACACCTTAATCTTGGTCTCTAACCTTCCCCACTGCCTCATGCGTCTGAACCATTCCTTCACTAGGTCCCACTGTCCCCAAACAAACTCTTCATCACCCTGTCCTGATCTCTAATCTCACTCAGGCTTCTGATGGTCCTGTCAAAAATAACCCTCTGTCCACAAGCTTCTGAACACCCCTCCCCTCTGCCAACTCTCATGTACCTGATTCCATTTTCTCAGGGCGGCCTCTGATGCCCCATTCACCATTAATGCTTGGCCACTTTGCACAGGCCTCCATTACCCCCCAATTTCCACCCCACCCCTCTACCCCCATGACCCCTCACTCCCCCAGTGCTTCCAACCCTGGCCTCCAGTCCCCTCCTCAGGACCCCATCCTTTCTAGCTCACAATACCTCTGAACTCTCACCCAAGGTCCCAAACCACGGGACCCCACTCCCTCATCCCATGGCATTCTACTCCACTGCAGGTGGGAGAATCCAAAATCCTGCGTTCCTCTCATCTTTTGGGTCAAAGTTCAGCTCAAAATGCACCAACTACCTTAATATTCAGCATTACATCTATCAGAATTCCAAGGCAGAAATTCTTACAAATCAATAGTAGCCTTCCAACATAAATACTGGGGGATAATTACAAAATGAAAATGTCACTTGCTGTTAGAAAACGGCAACTGATTGATCTGAATTGAAATTTTTACAGAGAATTTGAACAATATTTCCCAGTCCTCCACTAAAGAATTATTCAGTTAGCTGTAGTGGTTAAGACACATGTTAGTTGTAGCAAATTATTCAATCACACGACAGAGAGGAAACATTTAACTATGACTGTTTTGACGTTTATAATGAGGTACTTTTCTCCCTCCTCCCCTTCTGGGGTAAACACTTACAGAGTTCTGGTACCTTTCTAATTCACCGATTAAGTGCCAATTTTTCATGTACGAAACTGCTCAGTAGACATTAGCAGATTAATGAAGTATCAGAATGCATTCAAAAGAAAATAGTTCCAGCAAGGACAAAATGTATTAATACTAGCACAAATTTTAAT
The DNA here is from genome assembly GCF_021869965.1 of Rhincodon typus. NCBI lineage: Eukaryota > Metazoa > Chordata > Chondrichthyes > Orectolobiformes > Rhincodontidae > Rhincodon > Rhincodon typus. The sequence continues at coordinate 15,093 of NW_025966903.1, read as the reverse complement.
ATCCATGTAGAGGAAAGTAAACTCCTGTTTTCTGTGCCATCATTGTCATAATTTCAAACAGTACAGTTGTTTTGTTTGTTTGGTTTTGGACCTAGCTCAGTTAACACTGTTCCATTTTCAGCAGAGAACATAATCTGGTGTGATTAAGCTCTGCTCAGACCCAGGGAAAAAATGAACAGCATGGGTGCAGTTTAGTAGTTTCAATAAAATTAAAATCATTGGGAAAGGCAATGGCCTCGTGGTATTATTGCTGGACTGTTAATCCAGAGACGCAGGTAAGGTTCTGGAGACCCAGGTTTGAAACCCAACACGGCAGATGGTAGAATTTGAAATCAATGCAAAAAAAATCTGGAACGAAAAGTCTAATGGTGACTGCGAATCCATTGTTGATTGTCAGAAAAAAATATCTGGATCACTAATGTCCTTTAGGGAAAGAAACTGCCATCCTTACCTGGTCTGGCCTACATGCGACTGCAGACCCACAGCAATGTGGTTAACTCTTAAACTGCCCTCTGGGCAATTAGGGATGGGCAATAAATGCTGGCCTAACCAGCAACTTGTCATGAATGAATTAAAAAAAAATTCAAGCTGAAAAGAACTCACTTTGAGTTACCAGTAGGAAAACTCCACAATAGAGGATAACTTGAATGTTCCTAACCCTGAAGTGATTAGATGGTATATAAATTGCTGATCACCTTGCTAGCCACCAGAGGGAGCAGGGGAGTTAGATGTTTGTCACTAGTAATAATATTCAATATTTCTGTTACATTACATTAATGGCGAATCTTTATTTGTATTGAAACCAGAAATATGGGGTTATTGTAGATAACTCATACAAAGCCATTTATGTACTATACCAGTCATGTTGTCCCATGTGACAAACAGTCGCTCTGACAAAAAAATAATCAAAAGCTACATCCATGGAAGTGCTGAACGTGCATTACACTTACAGAAATTCAAAGACAATTCTTCAGCTGCAAACCACAACTTTTCTCTGAAAATTGTAATATTACACAGTAACTCAATCAGTAATGTACATTTTTAGTGTGGTCATTAAGTTTAGTTAACTGAAAATAACTACAAATCCTGATATCCAACCTACACAATATTTCCTTATGATTTATGGAATTATGGATCCAACAATAAAATCTAAATGTAAAATCCTGATCCAGGCAAAAAGATGGTCCTGTTTCTTTGATTTTTATCCCATGGATATTAATGCAGTTTATCTCTAAATATCTTCTAAATGACAATGTGATGTATTGTATATTTTTTGCTAAATGCTTCATGTTGTCTCTGATTAAACTGAACTGATAAACAATCTATGCGACCAAAATTTGAAAATGCTCTATTTTTGTACGCAGGTCTAGAAATGTGGGAATCTGCACGCTTAAAGTAAAAATCATTGCTATTTAGTTTTGGAGTACATAATTTTTTAAAGGACGCTCTTAATTCAAAGACTAATGTTACAAAGTTAGCTGTGTGTAATCGAGATTTGTGTGTACCCCAATTTGAGTTGGTCATACTACAGAAACTGAAAAGAAAATGGAGTGAGTGGATAATGAAACTATAGGATCAAGTACCAAAGTTCTGATTTTCACCATGGCAACCATCTCTTCACAGTGAAAATACTGAAGAATGTTCATAATACGATATGTCAGCCCTACACCTAACATCGAACAAAAACAAAGTTGCTAGAAAAGCTCAGCAGGTCTGGCAGCATCTGTGAAGGAAAATATAGAGTTAACGTTTCGGGTCCAGTCACTGGACCCGAAATGTTAACTCTGTTTTCTCCTCCACAGATGCTGTCAGACCTGCTGAGCTTTTCCAGCAACTTTGTTTTTGTTCCTGATTCACAGCATCCGCAGTTCTTTCGGTTTTTATTTACTACACCTGACATCACTCATTTTCACAGGGGGGTGGTTCTTAGTTTGCTCCCCAGTAACCAATTGTCTCCAATGAAATTTGACTTTGGAGTTGATAGTGGCTGGAACCCAGAATGTGGAGATCATACCAGGTAAGAGCTTGTCAATTCTCAGTGCATTTCTTTTGAATAGCCAGTGTGTTCCTTTGAAAAGCTGCGGTACTCCTGTGGATAAGGTCCTGGGACATCTTGGGGGTAGTGTTTAGTGATTGCTTGGGTGGGGGTCCGGTGCTCTTTGGGACTGTTAATTATGGCAAAGCTTGTGCTGAAAAAGGTCTATAAACACCTTAAAATGGTAAAAATAGTTAGGAACTATCTAGAACTGCCCAGAGGTGTAAATCTGTCGAGGAGTGTTAACAACTGTCAACCTGTCAAGAAATGTGAAATCTTGTCAAAACTTCCTGAGAAGTGTCAAATTCTGATTTTTATGAACGAGACAGTTTTTCTCAACAGCGTGCAGACTGTAATTTTACAACTTAAGAGCATATGTGAGCATAAAATGTGATTTAACTCATTGGGACTGCTAAAATTCTGAAGGAACGTGAGTTGAAAGAATAGGTATTTCAGAGTGCTTGTTCACATAAGTAATTATGGGATTTGTGCTCCAGCAGGAGGGATGTTTTGTACTTAAATTTTAATTTTTAATTTTGAACACAATGCTTGAATCCCCAGGCAGACTTTCTACCAGCCTACTTCAGCAATTACCAGTCTCCTCCTTTCTTGCTGGGTTATCCTTTGACTCCCAATCCAGCTACCACACCTGAACAAAATGCAGAAGGTCATTTTGAAAGGCTGAGTTCATGGTGCCAGAATTTCTCTTAGCTCTGTGTATCTGACCCAGGAATGAAAATCAGAACCCAACAGTTTATATTTTCCCATAAATATTTGCACTTTGTTTCCACCTCAACATTGTCAAATGGACGCTGTGTATTGTATACAGATATCAAACTAGGAACAATTCACAGGATATCATATGTTGCGGTACCAACCGTTGGTGGCTGGTGGTTGGGGTAGAGTGCTGATACCGAGTCACCTTTCTATGATTTTAACAGCTTTAATCAAACCAAAATGGGAATGAGCAGCCCTCGACTAAAAGCTATAAGAAAAATCATACCGCAAAGGAAGCTTTAAAATTTCAGCAAAGGAAGCTTTAAAATTTCAATCAAAATATCATTTGGGCAGGGGACAGGAGGGGAGGGGTGATGATACACCCAACTCCTGCGGTGCCCACTGGTCACTAAAGACTGATGTTTACCAGCAGACACTAGGTCCTCCCTCTCCAAGGATACCCAGGCATGGGCATAACCACTAAAGAGGCAGGCAGGCAGTGCAATGACTTCCTCCATGGTCTGCTGCCTGGACTCCTCCTTTCTAGTACTTTAAAATGAACAACTTAAACAAAATTAACATTGGCAGCCACTAAAATGCAAAAAAAAAGTCAATATTTCAAAGGAAACTTACTGAATGATGAAACTACTCAGGCAGAAGATCTGAAAGTGAACTCATAGACACTGCAAGGACACCTGGGTGCAGACGTCACTACAGAACAGAAGCTAGATTGTTAGGTCCACTGACTCCCTACATACAATGCTGCCTGCAATGCTTCTTCCCACTCTTCAAAATTAACAACAATAGTTTTAGAAAGCCTCTGCTTGGGCATTGTAACAAAATGTCAAGCATTTAATAGAACCTTCTGATGAAAAAACTCCAATCCTCCTTTCTATGCTGAGTGTAGGTATCTATCTAATTGTCAGTGGTAGAAGATAAATGACTATTGCGTCTTCATGAGAAGAGGCATTTGTTTTAATAGCTACGTAGTTTATTAAATAATCGCAACGCACACACATTAGGTTGACCAGTGAGGCATAAACACGAAGTCCATCTGAAGTTAGGGAAGACACATCTGTCTCCATTGGGACCTCGAACTAGATTGCAATTTCTGAAGCCAAACACAGTGAGACATCATTAGATTGGGTAAAGCTTAATGCAGCCTCCATACCAACTCTTTCAAAACTGTTCTCTTAAACAACATCTCCCCCAAGCTATTTTCCCCAGTTATATAACTGAATGTATAAATGTTAACTAAGTTTAAATTTACCACTGCCCTATCTCCCATGATTCTTTGACATCACAAATCCACGCAGTCTGAAAATTTCATTCTTTTTCCATAACACATTCTCTTTGGACTTGGAGGATTGAAAGGCCTTTGGCTTGAGGACTGCTAACGTTTATCTGGCAGTCTGTAAATCACTTCTCCACTGTCTTTCAGATATCCTTAATTAAGGATGCTGTCCTGTTTGATCTGGTATTTGGTCCATTACCTTGTTCTTTCAATGTCAGGAATGTCCATTGTGGAAGATGGCTGCTCTGTTAAAACAAGGATGTTCTTCCTTGTAGTTTCTTGGATTTTGAGAGCTGGGAATTATTTCTTCTTGAATTGGTGATAAATCGATGGACATTGAACCACATAAGTATTATGGCGAACAAGGAGGCCATTCAGCCCATCGTGCTTGCACTGGCTCATTAAATAAACATTGTTACCTAGTGCTAATGTCCTGCTTTTCCCCCATACCCTTGCATGTTATTTTTATCAAAATAATCATTCAATGACCTCTTGAATGCCCCAGTCGAACCAGCCTCCACCACATTTCTAGGCACTGCATTTCACTGGTCTGGCTTTCATTAAGTCACATGCAGCTAATTTCCATTTTGTTGAGTGAAACTTTTCCTCTCAATCTGCTGTATGCCCAGGTTATGCATATGAACAGTTTACTTCAACTTGAAGTTAGGTTGGATGCCTTCACTCACACCCTGTATTGTCTTTCTGTTGAACTCCATTTTCACATCCTCAGCTGTGTTACTGGATGGACTGCTGCTTACTTAGCATTATCCATGTCCCTGATACTGATAATTCTTATTTGCAAGTTGCAGAATTAAAATGTTACTCTCAAATTTGTGTCTCAAAGTCAAATCTGCTGTTTCAAATTTGTTCAGCAGTCTGAACCACTTCAGTTAAAAATTCATCAATGAGCTCATATGGAGTATACATTCTTGTTCTTAGTATCTGCCTCTTCTGGAAAACTGTGCTGATCCATGTCTTTTGAATTTTCTTCACTGATGATCAGACTGGAAGACATTTGCAACAGCTCTGGATCATCTGTGACTTGCTTTCTGTTGACAGTTTGAAACAATTCCTTTAAGCTGACAAACATATATCCTAATAGATCTCTTCTCCTTTTGGATTCCTCCGTGGGTCACCAAATGACACAGTACAGAGGAGGCCATTGGCCCATTAAGTCTGTACCTCCAAAAATACACTTCCACCTACATTATTCCCAATTTCCCACACTAGGCCCACAGCCTTGAATGTTATGACACTTCAAGCATTCATGAAGTATGAGTCCTGGACGTCCAATGAAATCTTCCACTATTTCTGCCTTGGCCAGTTGGTCAACAACAGTTTGTATCTAAATTGGTTGTTTTCTTAGAACTATCTGAGCTCCTTCTGCTATTACAAGAATGTGGAGATCAGGCCTTACATGTGGGCTGAAAATTGAGGAGTGTTGATTTTAAACGATATACACATTTCCAAATCTCTCAGAGTCTTTGTGCTGCAGGCTACTTGTAGCATACATTTACTCATGGTTTATCCCACTTACACATGTAGTTTCATCCCCACAAGCTGTAAGCTCTGTTTCTCCAGCCATGATATTTGATCTGATGTTCATTGGCACACACAATTTTTGTCAAATTTGAATCAGTAGGATCACCAATTTCTCCCAGCTAATGGAGGTAATTGTCTAAAGTGGTGGCTTTTTCTATCTGTTCTAACTTACATATACAGAAACACGAAAGATAGGAGCAGGAGCAGGGCTATTCAACCCCTTGAGCCTGCTCTGCCATTCAATTTGATCACGGCTGACAATCAAGCTCAATACTCTAATCCCACACTCTCAGATATCCCTTAATCCCTTTAGCCACAAGATGTTTATCAATCTCCTTCTTGAAAACAAAATGTTTTGGCTTCAACACCTTTCAGTGGTCGTGAATTCCACAGGCTCACTACTCTCAGGGCGAAAACATTTTTCCTCTTCTTAGTCCTAAAAGGTTTACACCTTATCCTTAAACTATGACCCCTGGTTCTGGACTCCCCCAGCATTGGGAACATTCTTCCTGGATCAAACCTATCTATTCCTATTAGAATTTTGTCGGTTTCTATGACATCCCACTCTATTCTTCTAAACTACAGTAAATACAATCCTAATTGAATCAATCTCTCCTCATATATCAGTCCTGCCATCCCAGGAATCAACTTGGTGAACCTTCGCTGTACTCCCTCTACAGGGAGAATATCCTTCCTCAGATAAGGAGACCAAAACAGCACACAATATTCCAAAGGTGGCTTCACCAATGCCCTGTATAATTACAGCAAGACCTCCTTGTTCCTGTACTCAAATCCTCTTGTCTGCCTTCTTTACTACCTGCTGCATCTGCACACTTATTACTTTCAGTGATTGGTGCATGAGAACACCCAGGTCTCACGGAACATTCCCCTCTCTCAACTTACAGACATTCAAATAATAATCTGCCTTCCTACTTTTGTTACCAAAGTGGATAACCTCACATTTATCCACATTATACTGCATCTGCCATGCATTTGACCACTCACTTAGCCTGTCTAAATCATGCTGCAACATCTTGGTATCCTCCTCACAGTTTACCCTTCTACCAACTTCGTGTCATTTGTAAATTTTGAGATATTACATTTAGACCTCCCATCTAAATCCTTTGTATTTATTGTGAATAGCTGGAGTCCTAGTCCGATCCCTGAAATACTCCACTAGTCACTGCCTGCCATTCAGAAAAAAAAACTTGTCCATTTCTACTCCTTGTTTCCTGTCTGCTAAACAATTGTCCACTCATCTCATTACACTCACCCACGATCCCACGTGCTTTAATTTTACACATTAATCTCTTATGGGGGCTTTGTCGAAAACTTTCTGAAAGTCCAAATAAATCACATCCACTGGCTCCTCCAATCAGCTCTACAAATCAAAGCTACATCCTCAAAGAATTCCAGTACCTTTGTCAAGCATGATTTCCCATTTATAAATCCATGCTGCCTGTGTCTGATTCTACCATTGTTTTCTAAGCGCTCTACAGTAAGATCCTTAATAATGGACTTAGCATCATCCCCATTATTAACATCAGACTCATTGGTCTATAATGCCCTGCTTTTTCTCTACCTTCCTTTTTAAACAGAGGGGTTACATATCCTCCAATCTGTTCCAGTGTCTTAAGAATCTTGGAAGGTGATCACTAACGTATGTATTATTTCTTGGGCCACTTCCTTACACACTCTAGGATGTAGATTAAATATCTCCGAATGAGTAAATATCTGGTTTTTTGCTGCTCTGAAACTGTGCCCTACTTCTACACATTTTCTGGAAGCGACCTTTAGTTTCACAGATGTAATGTTCTTTTATCATTCATTGGGCACAACTTCTGCATGTGAGGCCTTTTCTTCCACGGCATTGACAGTGGCACTTAGCATTTGCTATGTGGCTTACTCGTTGTGGTGGCTTGTTGTGTGTGTGCATATAGTGTTTATATCTCATAAAATGGATAGGGTATGTTGCTCTCCTGTAGTAAGGTTGTCTTTCTCCCCTTAGGCCACATTTAGATTACTGCATTCAATTCTGGTCGCTACATTACAGGAAGGATGTGGAGGCTTTGGAGAGGGCGCAGAAGAGGTTTACCAGGATGCTGCCTGGATTAGAGGGCATGAGCTGTAAGGAAAGGCTGGAAAACCTCAGACTGTTTTCTCTGGAGCAGCAGAGGCTGAGGGGAGACTTGACAGAAGTCTATATAATTATGAGATGCATAGACAGGATTGACAGTCAAAATCTTTTTCTCAGAGTTAAAATATCTAACACTAGGAGGCATGCATTTCAGCTGAGAGGGGGGAAGTTGAGAGGAGATATGAAGGTTTTTTTTACATAGAGTGTGGAGTCTGGAATGTGCTGCCAGGCGTGGTGGCGGAGACAGATACAATAGGGGCATTTAAGGGGCTTTTAGATAAGCACATGAATATGCAAGGAATAGGGAGCGATGAACTAAGGGCTGGCAGAAGGGATTAAGTTAATTTGACGCACGTTCACCACAATATCGTGTGCCAAAGGGCCTGTTCCTGTGCTGTACGGTTCTATGTCCTATTACAACATGTCTAACCTCACTTTCGAGCAGCCCAATATCCACTCTCGCATCTCTCTTACATTTCACATTTCTAAAAGAACTCTTGCAATCTTCTTTTATATTACAAGCTAGCTTACCCTCATATTCACCCTCTTCCACCTTTCCTACAGTGCTCCAACTCCGCTCTCCTTGCAATCAGATCCCCTCACTCCTCACAGCAAACCCCAAAAGCTGTTCCATCCCACTCTCTCATGGGACCTGTTTTCAAACTGCTTTGGAGAGAGAACTTTCCACACCTAAGCTCAAACAGTGACAGACCAAGTGAGCAATGCAAAAGAGTTTTCACGTTCTATTATAGCCAGTGATTTTAATCCCTCCTGTCCTGTGGGTTTCGGGCGGAGAGGGGAATGTCATCAAGACTCATGCTAAGATGCTGTTCCTTGACTATAAGCCTCAGTCTAGTTATTATCCTTGATAACATGACAGCAGGCTTAGCAGAATTTAAACTTTGGTGATTGACTGCCACCTGCACTGAGAATGGAATGTGAATTAGACTCCTAAAGGCTTGGTCCTGTTTGAGAGTTGCTTCAATGTTAAAAGGAGCGCCTTAACTCCAAGAACATGTGAAGGCAGGATGAGCATTTCACTGGAGCTGCCAACTGTAAAAGTGGGCAGACAGGTTGATGCCGGGTGCTGCTGAGCTGCACAACAGGGGCAAGGGTGTCCAAGGAGTGAGAGGACCGAGAATGGGACAACACAATCCCTGTTTCAGTCACTGACAGCCTGGCATGGGGAGACGTCAACCTGCCAATGTCCTGGGAAATGGGCAGAGCTATAATTGGCGGAGCTGCAAACCACAGGAAAGAGGGAGCTGCTCCTCCAATCATACGGCAGAATATTACAGTCAGGACAGGGACGGCTCCCCTTCCCCAGAAGGAAATTTGGTACCCAGCTGATGGGTCTCACAGAATTCCATCCTGTAACTGGAATGCCCCGTGGGTGGTTAAATTAGTGGATAGTGGGGCTCTCGCTCCTCAGTGGCAGGACTCCCATCCTAGGAGCTTCCGTTCAGTCACATTGGGTGGCAGCCATAGCATTGGCTAATCTCAGCACTGAGTGCTGCCTGGTTTGCAACCAGTCCCAAGGTGTCCATGGATCCTAGACAAGATAAGACACCGCGGCTAGGCAGGGGAAGATCAGGCATCTTGGAATTGGGTGGGGGGTCATGGGGTGAAATGTGCTTTGTAGTACATGGGTGAAGAAGAGAGGGAGTCTGCCATCTTCTAGTACGGGAGATTTGACCCTGATGCATGAAGGAGATGCCTCAAAATAGTAGCCTGCTTGTTACTTCCTAGCATTTAAAAAAAAACCTACTGCCCATTCTTGTCCATTGTATTATGGCCTGGGCAGGATGACATGTGGTCAACAGAACTTACAGAATTCTCCATTGACCTTTCCTTATTCATTTAGATATCATGGTGGACTGAGCAGCTCATGTTGGCACCCACCACCCTTCACATAATGGGGGTGCCCTTGCAGCTGGGTAGGATGCTGGTGAACTGGGTACCTATCCTATTTCACATATCCCCCAATCCTGTGCCCAAAATACAACAGGCAGGCAATGTAAAATCCAGCCCCTAGATTCTGTCTCTCCTGCACTTGGTGTTCCAGCTTCTCCAATCACAGCTTCTGTCTTTCTTGCCTTTGTCACTCTTACAATCACAGATTGCATTTCTGGAGAGACATGAAGAAGCAGTGAACATGGTGGAGATGGAACCTGAGACTGGAGAAGTTGCAAGCGCAGGACTAACTGAAAGACTGTTTAAGCTCATTGTCAGTCCTGAATTTGGATCATATATTTAAAAATGTGGATTTCTGAAACAGTAATGCTGGAAATTTCTCATCTCATAGAATCCCTATAGTGTAGATAGAGGCCTTTTGGCCCATCCAGTCTGCACTGACCCTCTGAAGAGCATCCTATCCATATTGTAGTCTGATGTGGTTTGCAACCCACATTTCATCCTCTTTTTCATCTTTCAAAAGTACATAATGACAGAATTCTCCACGAAAATGCTCTGTTTCAAGACTGTACCTACAACAGCTGAAAGGGTACACCTTAAACTTTGAGTGAAAAGCTGTGATAGAAGTTAATTCTGAAAATAACATTTGGCTTAGGAAAAAAACGTCAATTTCTAATATTCTTCTCAAAAACATAACATCTCTTAAAATATCTCCATCTCAGTGGAGTAGGGTGCTATTTCAGAAAGAATTATTGGGAAGCTGTAATAATATGTGTGAATATGTATCTTATTAAAATACATCAATATGCTGAATTTAAAACCAGAATGTTCGCTAGATATATTCACTGGTAGTACTGTTTGCAATTGACTTTCCAAGATCAGGACAGCATCCCTAATTTGTCTTTCCATGATCAACATCTATGGTACTCAGGATGATCCTTTGTAAGGAGGTGCTGTGAAAATGGTGAAATAAATGCGCCTTAAATCTTACGCCACATACACTACAACGGGACAGGGAAAGCAGAACATATGACTATGGGAGACACAGAGAAGGATGTGGGGAGAGACAAAAAGAAAGAGTATGAAATAAGCAGAGGAAAAAAGAATGGCAGAAAAAAATATGAATTGGGAGAATACTAAAGTATGGAAGTGTGACAAGAAAGACCAATGGTTGTTGTATTGGCTGATTAGGACTAGTTGTTTTTCTTTTTAATTAATGCAGTTCTTTCAGAGTCATTTTCCCTAAGCATGTGCTTTTTCATAGTATGTTTATAAGTTTTTAAAATTTAATTCCCCAAAAGGTCTTTATAATTAAAAGATGGTATGGCTAAATTTGCACCTGGACTTGAATTCCTCGTAACTTAAGCTTGGATTCAGACTCTAAGGATCCAAAGTTTAGAACCTTCAGGCTAGACTGTAACTCTCTCAAAACAAATTCACTTAGACAGAGATAACCCAAGGCCTTTCAAGTCTGATGTTTAAATTATTCAATGTTAAGCCCTTTCTATTATTGCTGGTAATGTTCTTTTCCAAGCGAAAAGAGAAATGATAAAACAGGGCATTAACTCATGGATTTCTCTTAAATCTTCCAACTATTTTTCCTTATATTTTGTGTATCTGAACAGCCTTTTTTAAAAAAAAAATGCCAATAGAGATTATCTCACAAATAAACATTCAAGGCTTTTACAATCAGCAAAGTAGGGGCATTTTATCCCATCTCTCAAGACAGTCTTTAAATCAGGATCCAGAAATAAAAGATGAAAATATGCTGAGTCTGGAAAGTCTTTCAAACTAAATTACATCTAAAAGTGCATAAAACCACTTCAGAAAACTGTTGTATTTAAACTTTACAGAGCATTAGCTTAAAAATTTCACTGTATTAGCTACCGACAAGACAATGGATAGACACAACTGAATTCAAATTCATAAAATTAAGGATAAATTTAGCCATTCTGTCATTTTGAATAAGATACTGGTAGACTAGATGGAATCTTCCTGAATAGGAAAATTCAAAGAGTACCTTTATCCTGCATCCACAAGAAGATAAAGAATGGCTCATTTTTAATCTGACAATAATCAGTGAGCAGTTGTCCTTCTTGACTAGAATAAGCTATAATGACCATACCTTAACAATTGCTAGAAACAGTTGCATTGGCAATAATTATTTTCACTCACCTGTTAATGAGAGGAAAAAGGGACACAGCCAGGTATACAGATGGGTACCACTTAAGTGGCTTGATTTCCAGCGTCAATAAAATCTGCATATATATAAATAAAAATAATTCTAAACACATACTTTTCTGTCAGTTTTAAATCATTTCTCACAACTGTATCAAACACAGAAAGTCTAACATGAAAATCATTAATAAAAATAAAAAGAAAGCAAACCCGTAGTTGTATTTTAAACTAATTACAGCCACAGCTCACTAGGCATCTGGCTAGTAGTGAATGAATCCTTGTATTGGAAGAAAAATTATTAATGAGTGCAACCACAATGACTCAGAGGAAACCTGCAATGATGATGTAATGAGTAAGAAGTACATCTAAAAGGCAGCTTCTCTTTTGAGTCACTAGATTCTGTAAACCATAGCAGCTGTCCATCAGTGAGAAAGATTGAAATATTTGGGGTGGATAAAAAAAAGTCACCCCACGGCTGATTAGAGATGTCTTGTTAGAGGACAACATTGGAGTTGTATGGTAAGTCTAACAGCACTGCCATGTCTACCGGTCTTACTTTGTTTAAAATATTGATAATGTTTGATAATATTAAAACATGTAATTATCCCTTACACAATCTATAAAAGCAACATAATATTTTGACCCTTACATGTGTCAAGAACACTTCTGATCATTAAATAGATTTCGCAAAATATAAACTGCCCTCATGTCTACCATCCAATCAAACAAATCATTCTACGTCCTTGAGGGTCGAAATTTAAATAACGAGATCGCCTTTCAATGGAATCATTACATTGCAGATAGGCTGAAAGGGAAAATCTACAACGAAACGGATTATTTTGCATTCAGTTGTACAATTTTGCAGAAATTACTTGCGAAAATGAGATGCAAGCCACCTGTGGACAAAATACTTTGTAGTTTTACTGTTAGCCAGAGAGGGGCAGTATTCACCTACTAGTGCTACAGAAATAATGTGATGTTCACATTTTTCATCCTTATAACCTGCACATACATCTGCACATCTATCCCTTTACGTGTGATGCTTCCTAGAAACCAGCATTGGAACTGCCTCACCTTAACCGCAACAAATGAGTTTATTCACATTTGGAATATGGTTCAGATCCAGATAAAATGAAAAAAATGTTAATAGTTTTTCAGAAGAAGCTGCATTTTTATTGCAATCAAAACCACACAATAATGTCATTATATTCTGGATTGAAGGATATATATTACTTTTCAACTTGAAATTATTTGTGATTGCAGTTTTTCTATCTAAATAAAACAAAACCTTAACACTATAATACAGATACTTGGACTTCTGTATCAGCTACAATTTACAGCTGTAGTACCAGAACAATATAGTGTTCACTTATTACAACTGAATATCATTACTCAAGCTACAGAGCAATGTGCACTTGTGTTTTACATTCATGGTCTGAAACTGCATAACCATATTCAGCAATGTTGATCTAACACAAACAGCTTAGGAGAAATAGACTTCACTTTTAAAGCCCAAATTCCAACAATGAATGGCCAAAAAAGAATTTCAGATAGGATCCTTAATCCAAACAAACTGAAGAGGTCTTCTTTCAACTAGCCCAGCTTGGCTTTGAGCTATTCTCAGAGATGTAAGACCAATGTTTAATGTACATAGCTCATATTAAATATTAAAAGTTTATATTTAAATTGTCCTCAAAACCTGGAAGATCTTAACCACTACTTTACAGAAACTTAGTCTCATTTGAACTGTACCTTGCTTCTTTCTCTTTCAGGATCATATGGGCCAGACCAAGTTAAAACCTGTATGAAGGGAAAATGACAGAACAGTACGTTAGAATTTGAAAATAATTTCGGTAAAATATCTCCCCAGTGTCCGATGTTTCAGAGGTACCAGAGGTCAATCTGTTTCTAAATGGCATCTGTGCAACATGTACATACTTCCACTGTGAGTCACAACATACAACAAACCATTCAGCTGCACAAGATGTGATATACCAGACAACCTGGAGTGTTTAAACAGCCAGCTTCTACCGCCTTCTCCACCCAGGTGCGGCACTACAGTACTCGGCAAAGCGGGTATCAAGATTCTTGGTGGTCTGCTGCATAATTTCACCACCAAGAGAGCACACCCACTGTCACCATCAAACAATGAGCTGGTAACAAGAAGGAAGGATAGGAAGTGGCAGTCAACACAGCAAATTTCTTTAGGCCTGTACACAATTGACTTATCTGAGATATTAGTAAACACAACGCAAATCTCCATTCGCCAACAGTTCTACATCTTACCTTCCTTCCCTACTGACCATAATAGTCCTCACTTAGCCACATCCCCAAAATAAAAGTCAACACAAAATTAGCAAATTTAACCAAATTAATAAATCAAACCAAACTACATTGTGCACCATCTTTTAAGCAGCCATCCTTGTGCATTCCCTTATTGTCAATTTGAACAGTGTCATTGATTGTTCCAGTTCTCCTATTCTGTGCTATCTTGGTAGCTGCAGAGTAGCTAGTGGGAGGCGGCTGGCTTTCCTCAGAGTCTGACCTTAAGGGATTCTAGGTCTGGAAGGCCTGGTTTCAGAATGCACCCCTCACCTTGGGTTGCAGCGGCTAAGAAGCAACATCTAGCACATGGGTGGAGTGGCAGCAGTGGCAAGAGGAAGATGAACATTTAGGAAGCAGGTAGTAGGTTTCTGCTTGACATAGCCGGTGCCACTCTCCTGGGGCAGGGCGTCAGTAATGCTCAGAATGTTTTGCAGGACTGCTGAGATCTTGAAAGCCATTTGTGCACTGGTACCTACAGCTTTCATGGCAACAAACTGAGCCTAGGTTACAGAAACCCAAGTTTTTACTGCAGCATTCAGACAATAAGTGGCTTTTGTTCGTGTTGCAGTGGATGCCCAGACATTGGCCATCAGATACTCCACAAATGTGCTAAGGAAAAGAAGACACAAAATACTGGAGAAACTCAGCAGGTCAGGCAGCATCCGTGGACAGAGGACCGGAGTTAACACCTTGAATCCAGTATGACTGCTCCTCCGAATGCACTAATGGTACTGGCCACCAGTCCAATGCTGGAGAGGATGGGCTCTGAGTCATTCAGCTCCTGTGCCAAGTTGGTTTTAGAATCCTTCATGGTTTTTCTCTGGAATGCCTGCCAAGACACAAGGATTTCGCTGTACATGCCCATCAGCCTTTGTCTGTCATTGTCTTATGTCTGTTCCCAGCAGAAGACTCTGTATGCAACCTCACCCTCCTACAATACTCATACCCCTT
>NW_025966902.1:0-28522 GCF_021869965.1 Rhincodon typus | reverse complement strand
GTCCACCAATTTCATCTTAAGCTATGGTTCTGTTGGATCAGGCACAACAGCAGTAAGACGAACTGACCTGTAATTTAATGATCTGTTCCCCATTCTTCAATTGACTTCATTAGGAAGAGAACAAAAACAAAAAAGTGCTAGAGCAACTCAGCAGGTCTGGCAGCATCAGTAGGGAGAAAAACAGTTGGAACTGTTCTGATGAAGGGTCCCTGGACTTGAAATGTTGACTCTGCTTTCTCTCTACAAATGCTGCCAGACCTGCTGAATTTATCCAGCATTTTCTGATTCTTGTTTCAGATTTCTAGCATCCACAGTTCTTTGTTTTTATTATCAGTTGCAAGGGAATTTAGGCACAGTGTGTGATGACTGGCTGATCCAAAATGTTCCCAATCTGATGTCTGAACTCTTCCTGTAGGTCACTGTTATCTTTTATGGAGACAAACTGGATAAACCAATTGACAAGATAATTTTCCAGCTCACTGCTATTTGTAAGTAACTAATGCTTTAGTTAAACATTTCTAATAATTGCAAGATATGAGTTGCACTGTTTTTACATCAGTGGGAAATGAATTTTATTATGCTGAGGTGCTATTGAGGTACTTGCACAAAATGCTGTGGATGAATTGTTCAGTGGGATGGTGTTTAGTGTAAACCTGAGTTAGCTGTAAGAATATTATGCTGGGATGCACAAAAACTACAGCAAAACCTTTTTAAAAAGCCAATTCTGTCTGAAACCTGCTGCAGCTATAAAGCTACATTCGGTCAGTTGAATGCCACCCAGATGGCCTGAGTATTTTGAGGCTGGATCATGTTACAAGAATACAGGGCAAAACAGCAAGAGGAAGACAAAGATGGGACAGGGATATGGCACAAAGGTGGAGAAGAACTTCCAACAGCTTGAAAATTCCAATTTTTTGTGTGGTTGTTCTAAGAGTGTAGATATTGATGGCATAACCATTTATGACTCACCCATATTTGCTATTGAAAATATTTCAGAGGAAAGTTCAGGATTAATCATATTTGTGCAGATTTGGAGTTGCATGTAGACCAAACTGGGTGAAGACAGCAGATTTCCTTCCCTAAAGGTCTTTAGTGAACTTGCCAAGTTATTACAAAAATCCAGTAGATTGGGCACCATTCCAGATACTGTTGATTTATGTCTCAGTATGTGTGAACCTTTTAAGAGACATGCTTGTGACATCATCATTGTTGTCATATTATGTGACATGTGTGCACAGACATTCCATACTGTACCTTATTTCAGATTAAGCATGACACTGTATGGCAGCATTTTGCTCTATATAATCAAATAGCTTAATATTAGTCCAGTCACTTTTTTAGCTGAGGAATGTAATATTTATACATAATAGTTAGCTTTAATAAATATCTATTGAATTTCCTAATATAACAGCATCCAGGCCCAGTTTCTCATGTTACAGGAGATAACATAGGTGTTTCTGCATCAGGTAAAACACCTGAGGACAGGTCACTTGACCCGAAATGTTAACTCTGATTTCTCTCCTCCTGCTGAGCATTTCCAGCAATTTCTATTTTTGTTTCTGATTTACAGCATCCGCAGTTCACTCAGTTTTTAATTAGGTAAAACACCCTGTTGGAGGTAAACTCACATCTGATACCACGCTGGCTTTTATCGCAGCTTTATTTAAAACTGATTTTGAAATTACTGAGTTCCTGCAGTGGGATTTGAATTCAGGTCTCTGAATCATTAGCCTGGGTCTTAACGTTACTAATCTAATAACATAACTGCTATGCCAGCATGCCCCCAAGGAGGCAGAGTTTTGATAGGTTTCCTGATAAAGACAATCAAAATAATCTTTGAACCACTGGCAGGCAGTTATTACTGGAGCTGAATGTCAACTCTCTCTCACAAAGACTGCAGATAAAAGCTGCAAATAAAAGATTTAACGACTAGTGGCAGAGTAACACATCAGCCATTCTCCTGTTTCTGCTCTGGGCATGCTGATCACTACCCAGAAGGAGAAACCAGTAACTAACTTGTGAATGAGACATAACTGGTCTGACACATTCTGTTTACTTCAAAGCAGTAGATGAGTATGACTAGTACATTCATTTCCAGGTATTGATTTCTCTTTGGGTAGCACTCTGCAAAAGTAAGATTCGTATAACTAACAATTCACAGCGCGCTCCTGTTTCCGATGGACGTTAACTTTGTTCTTGCATTATGACTAACCGTACCCGTTAACTGCGATTACTTATGCGGAGAACACAAAAGCAATTGCCTCCATTTTAATAGAGCAATTCCCAAATGTTTATTTTTTTCTCATGACAATTAACCCACTATCCCCAGTTGATGATTATTCGCTTCTTTAATAGTCATATCCCTGGACGTGGATGCAGATCGTGATGGCAAAGTTGAGAAGAATAATCCCAATAAGGTAACTGAACAAAAATTGCAGTTTATGCTCGATAATTTATTTGTATTGAATTCAATGGGATTCTCCCCTTTGCTTACGGGAATGTTGATGTAAGAGTTAGAGAATACCAGGAAACAAGATTAATAATTTGTATCTTTCTGCCTTTTAATGTAGTAAATCATCCCTCAGTGCTTCACAGTATTCTCAGTCAAGATGTAACACTGGACAGATGGCTAAAATCTTGGTCAAAGAGGCAGGATTCTAGAGTTTATAGCTGGACAGTTGAAGGCACGGTTGCCAATAATGGAAGGAACGATTCTGGTGATGTGTATGCAGCCACAATTGGAGGAATTTCGAGATATTGAAGCCTTGGAGGACTGGAAGAGGATACAGAAATAGGAATACATGAGGCCATGAAGGGATGTTCTCTGCCACTAGTTATTTGTTACTATTTGCTTTATGTGGAAAGAACACAATGTTAAAACATTGTAAGAGACAATTTGTTCCACATTATTATGATGTGAAAGTATCCTGATCTTTAAATCAACTGTCCTTCAATATGAGCACAATCCCTTGTGACAGGATCTGACTATCTGTATCATTTGTATAGGTTAGCATAGGGAACACAGAGAAAAGTCATTGGACTCCATATGTTATCTTCATTTCTCTCAATACAGGTGTGGCAAGACCGCTGAGTTTCTCTAACACTTTCTGTCGTTATTGGGAACACTTGTTTTGATCACTCTTATGAAATAATTGAACAATTTCTAGACTGTTTGGCAGTTCTTGAACTGGTGGAAGTTGTGTATACTGAATGAATGACTATCCTTCATATAGCTAGAGTCTTCTTATGGGGTTTCCTGCACACTGTCCCCAGAAATATTTCCTTCTTAGCCCTTAATCTTCATTTTCTGCTACTGAGCATGCACCTCAAGGCTGATGCTAATCATAATGGCTCCTTTAATTAGCTGCAATGTTTGAATGCTCTTTTGTAGCTCTCTCTTTCTCTGCATTGCAGCATCAGTAACCAAAGCAAAAGTGCTGCTATTGCGTCCACATACGTTGCATACTGGGGTCAGCTTGTTTGTCTGTGTAGTTGATTTGTGATGCAGAGTGTCTCACGTTCTGAACTTCACCCCTCGCCTGAGGCGTAGTGACCCTCTCGTTAGATTTGCCATGAGTCCCCCACCTCTCTCTATAATGTGAGAGTGGACTATGGTGACTTTGCCTTTACCTTACATTGCATACTGAATTGGGGATGCTCCAAGATACTTTTAAAAATGCATCATTCTGAATAAGCTTTTGGTTATCCCTCCTAATTTCTCCTCCTTTTGTCTTACTGCTTGGTTTTGTGAAATGACTCAAGATGTTTCTCTTCTATGTTAAAGGCACTGTATAAATGCAAGTTTTTTTTAAAATGTCTCTTTATTAGGGTTCTTGGATGTGGGGTCCTAAAGGACATGGAGCAATTCTTCTTGTGAACTGTGACAAGGAAGAGACTGGATCAGCTGAATCCGACAGATATGATGATACAGTGCCAGTATTTGAAGGTGACAAGAGATATGTTGAGAAACCACTGGCTGCATCACAAGTGCACTCAGAAATGAATTTTTGCGTGTGCATAAAGTAGAAATATAACTGCTAAATTAATAAAAGATCACTTTCTTATGAGGTGATAGAAACAAATCAAGCAAAGTAGAAATTTCTGGCTTCTTTCCTCATTGAACATCCTAAGAATGTACTGACTTCCATTATTTACTGTCATGTTTGGATATTTCTTCTTGCAGACCTTGGAGATATGTCTCATATGATCCTAAGAACTGAAGGACCTGGCTCTGTGCCGCCTGGCTACAAACTCCAGCTGTACATTTCCGCTTCTGATAAAGATAAAGTACAAGTCTTTCGTCATGATCTATGTGAGTCTGTGGCTCTGATGTTCACTTTGGGATTCTGACTCCTGGGTTATTTCCAGGTCCTGGTCTCATGCTGCAACTGTGTCACTCGTGGCACTAACTTGAAATGTGAATGCCCTAATTGGCATTAAGAGGCAAGTTAACTGCCCAATTAGTGGCACCAAGTGAAACCATGGAACTGCCTGTAAAGCATGCCAAAGGCAGCCACAATAGACTCTGCCATTGCTCTGCAGAAGTGAGTAGGTAGCACCTCAGAAGGCTAGCAGCCCTAATGGCACAAAAGTGGCCAAAGGCAAAATTCCACATAAAGCACATGATACAGTGCAAGATTCCCCAGGCCCTGAAATTTTTAAGAATTAGAACACATGTAACTTCTGCCCATTTTGTACCCAGCCACTGTGCACCAAACTGTTCAGGACTGGACATTGTAAGTTCCCCTTCTGCCCTCCCAGAGCCCATAGTCCTTTCAAGGCCTTTAATCGAAGGTGGTCATGTTCCTGTTACACAACCTCCACCTTCCCTTTTAAAAATTGTGCTGGATTCTTCAGGGAGCAGGATGTGGTGCTGCACAGTGGGAACAATCTTCAAATGATGCCAACACCCCCATCCATGCCCAGCAGCAATTGAAAATCCCAAGCCAATTGTTTGATATTCTCCAGCAGGTGTAGATCTTCATGAATGTTTTTCCATTTCGCACTGTAAATTTACAGATTTTAAACTCCCACTTTTGGCAACACATCATTTTTGCTTCCTGATTTGTCTCATCTAATATTCTCCAACAAGCTTGGTGCAGTTCTGAATTATGGAATTAGGTCACTCATTCTGGTTTTTCAATTTCCTCAAACAAAATATAGAAAGAAAACTTTGGATGTCATTACCAACTTTCCACATGTTTCATATTCTGTCTTTGTTTTCAGCCTGATTTACAAACGTTCTAATACACGACCTTGCTCAATTATTTTTGTATCATTGTTTCTTTTTGCACACTACAGCAAATATGACTAAAGTCCTGGGTAGGGAGAAGCTGTCGGCGGTTATGGATTATACTAAAGGGAACAATGAATATCATTTCTTTGTCGAGGGGCTCAAGTTTCCAGATGAGAAGATTAGAAGTTTGGTGACCTTCAACCTCAGCCTGCTTGAACCAATGGTAAAATTTATACCCAATTCCAGGTTTATTCTGTGAATGGTGCGGTTGGATGCACATGTAGGTTAAAGCCATTGTATCCAACGCGGACTGCAAGATTCTAGCTTCATTGTCTCACGACTAAATATGGATTAGGAGCAGAAGTAGACTATGTAGTGCTTCAAACCTGTTCTGCCATTCGATGAGATTATGGTGGACATTTTTCTGTTCCACATTCCATATTCCCTCTTTCCTAATAACCTACAATTCCATTTCCTAGCAAGAATCTATGTAAGTCCTAAAAAGATTCAATGACCTCGCCCCTGAGGCACAGAATTCCAAAGTCGAACAACATACAGTTCTGAAGGAAGGTCAGTGGACCCAAAATGTTAATTTTGCTTTCCGTCCACAGGAACTGCAGAAGTTCCTTTGGACCTGCTGAGCTTTTGCAGTCATTTCTGTATTTTTTTTGTTTCTCCTTCATCTAATTTGGTTCTGGCTAGCCATTGTGAGAAATGTCTTGTCAGATATGTCTGCAGTGAAGTGCTCATATGTTTCTAACTTTGACTCGCTCCACTTTTCCACTGTGCATAATATATAAGACATTTTATATCAAAGTTTGTTCGCCATTTTGTATTAATGTTAGTAAAAGCTACTTTGAATGAAAGTCTCTTGGGTATAGAGGCAGTGTAATTTGCAAAAGTGCACATACATGGTGATAATTTATTGAGGTTCAGTGCAGTAATTTTAGTGGTGATGTTTTTGGATAATGTCCTAAAGGCTCCACCTGCTCCCTTGTGTGGATGTAAAAGATCCCAAGAAACTATTTGAAGGGTATGAAGTGCTTGGTGTGCCCTATACATTTTTTAGTGCTCTAACAATATTACTAAAGCAGTTTTCTTTTTATTTCCTAGTGGGGTGTGGGCATTGCTGCCTAGCATATATTGCTCGTCCCTAGTTTCCCTTGAGAAGATGCTGGTGAGCTGCCTTCTTGTGCATATGTTGTCGGTTGACTCACAATTCTCTTAGGGAGGGAATTCCAGAATTTTGACTTGGTGACAGGAAAGGCATGGCGATATATTTCCAAGTCAGGATGGTGAGTGGTTTGGATGGGAGCTTGCAGATTGTAGTGTTCCCATGTACCTGATGCCTGTGTTCTTCTAGGTGGAGGAGGTCATTGTCTTAGAAGGTACTGTCTAAGTATTGTTGTTGAATTTCTGCAGTGCATCTTGTAGATAGTGCACACTGTATCTGCTGAATGCTGGTGGTGAAGGGACTGGATGCTTGTGGATGTGACCTTATGATGGCGGGAAAGTCATTGATGAAGCAGCTGACGATGATTGAGCCCAGGTCACGAACCTGAGGAACTCCTGCAACTGAGATGACTGACTTCCAATTTCTTCCCATGTGCCAGGTGTAATTCTAACCAGTGGAGATTTTGCCCCCTGATACCCATTGATTCCAGTTTTTTTCTGGTTCCTTAATGCAACAGTAGTTTGATATCAATCATGCAGGCTGCTTTGTCCTAGATGGTGTCAAGCTTCTTTAGTGTTTTTGGAGCTGCACTCATCCAGGCAAGTGGGGAGTATTTCCTGACTTGTGCCTTGACGATGGTGGACAGGTTTTCAGGACTCAGGACATGACTTATTCACTGCAGTATTCCTAGCCACTGACTTACTTTTGTAGCCACTGTGTTTATCTTGCAAGTCCAGTTGAGTTTCTGGTCAATGGTAACCTCAAAGATGTTTGTTGATAATGAAGGTTCAGTGATGGTAACACCATTGAATGTTGAGGGACGGCGGTTAGACTGTCTCTTACTCAAAATGGTTATTGCCTGGTGTGAGTATTACTTGCCATTTTCAGCCCATTCCTGGATATTGTCCAGACCTTGTTGCATTTGAACATGGACTGCTTCAGTATCTGAGGTGTTGCGAATAGTGCTAAACATTGTGCAATCATCAGTGAACATCCACTTCTGACCTTATGATGGAGGGAAAGTCATTGATGAAGCAGCTGAAGATGAAGGGGGTCCATGATACTGAGGAACTCCTGCAGGGATGTCCTGCAACTGAAATGACTGACTTCCAACACCCACCACCATTTTCCTATGTGCCAGCATAACTCCAACCAGCGGAAAGTTTGCCCCTGATAGCCATTGATTCCAGTTTTGATCTGGCTCCTTGATGCTACAGTGGGTTGATATCAAGGACTGTCACTCTCAGCTCTCCTCTGAAATTCAGCTGTTTTGACTATATTTGAACCAAGGCTGTAATGAAGTCAGGAGCTGTGCAGCCCTGGTGGAATCCAAACTGAGTGTCACTGAGCAGGTTATAGCTGAGCATGTGCTGCTTGATGGCACTGTTGCTGACACCTTCCATCACTTTACTAATGATCAAAAGTAAACTGATGGGGTCGTAATTGGCCAGGTTGGATTTGTCCTGCTTTTTGCATATAGGATGTATGGGGTAACTTTCCCCATTGTTTGGTAAATGCCAGTGTTATAGCTGTACTGAAAGAACTTGTCCAGGAGAGTGGCAAGTTCTAGACCACAAGTCTTCAGTACTATTGCAGGTCTGTTGTCAGAGTCCGTAGCCTTTGCAGTATCCATTTCCTCCAACCGTTTCTTGATATCACGTGGAGTGAATTGAATTGGTTGAAGACTGGTATCTTCAATGCTGTGAACCACTGGAAGGGGCTGAGATGGATCATCCACTCCGCACTTGTGGCTGAAGATTGCTGTGAGTGCTTCAGCCTTATCTTTTGCACTGATGTGTTGGACTGTTCCATCTTTGGGAATATTGTGGAGCCTCCTCCTCCGGTGAGTTGTTTAGTTGTCCACCACTGTTCACAACTGGATGTGGCAGGACTGCAGAGCTTTGATCTGATCTGTTAGTTGTGGGATCACTCAGTTCTTTCTATCACTTGCTACTTATGCTGTTTGATTTACAAATAGTCTGGTTTTGTATCTTCACCAGGCAGACACCTCATTTTTAGGTATACCTGATGCTGTCCCTGGCATGCCCTCCTGCGCTCTCTGAAATAACTCCACAGACACTGGTATCCCATTACCAAATCACAAGTTGACACCGATCCGGCTCCCTCAGAGCCAGCTTTCAAAGTGAACAGGACGTCAGACACTCTTGTTTTTAATCTGTCAGCCAGACCTCCCTGATAGGACCAGATTAACAGCCCCAATCAGGGAGCTCATATTCTATGAGGTCCACCTAGCTGACTTTATTACAATCACTATACTCTCCATTGAACCAGGGTTGATACCCTGGCTTGATAGTAATGGTTGAGTGAGGGATATGTCAAGACATGAGGTTGCAGATTGTGATGGAGTACAATTCTGCTGCTGTTGGTGGCCTACAGTACTTCATGGATGTCCAGTATTGAGTTGCTAGATCTGTTTGAAGTCTGCCCCATTTAGCATGGTGATAGTGTCACACAACATGATATAGGTATTCTCAGGGTGAAGGCGAGGCTTTGTCTCCACAAGGACTGTGTGATATTTACACTTATCAAAACTATCATGGACAGATGCATCTGCAGCCAGCAGATTGGTAAAGAAGAGGTCAAGTATGTTTATTCTTATTGGTTCCCTCACCGCCTGTCTCACAGCCAGTCTAACTGCTATGTCCATTCGGACCCAACCCAGCTCGATCTGTAGTGCTCCTACCAAGCTACTGTAGGTGGTGGATATTGAAATCCCCCACCAAAGGTACGTTATGTACACTACCACCTTCTGTGCTTCCTCCAAATTTTGTTCAACATGGAGCACTGATTCATCAGCTGAGGGAGGTCAGTTTGTGGTAATCAGCAGGAGGTTTCCTTGCTCATATTTAACCTGAAGCCATAAGACTTCATAGGTTCTGGAGTCAAAGTTGTGGACTCCCAGGCTAGTTTGCTCTTGAAGGTGGTTGTGAGCTGCCTTCTTGACCTGTTGCAGCCTAGTACCATAGGTAGACCCACAACAGGTAGGAAGAGTATTCCAGGATTTTGACCCAGCAACAGTGATATATTTCCAAGTCAGCATGTTGAGTAGCTTGGAGGGGAATTTGCAGGTGGTGGTGTTCCCATGTGACTGCTGCCCTAGTCCTTCTGGGTAGAAATGGTCATGGGTTTGGAAGGTGCTGCCTAAGGATCTTTGGTGAAATTATTTGGTCAAATTATCTCTTTATGGGATTGAACTGTGCAAAAATTAGTGGACGCATTTTATCTATATTACAACAATGACAGCACTTCAAAAAAAATTGATTTGCTATAAAATGATTTTGGACATGCCAGGATTGTAAATGGCAGTTGTATCAATGCAAGTTGTTTCTTGCCATGTGGAGTTCCAACCTTGTGCACTCTTGCAACTTTTGAAGATTTTGAACAATAAAAGTGAAATGTAAACTTCTGTCCTGTAAAATAAGTTGGCACAGTTCTTTGACATTGTGGGGATTTGTAATGGTGTGGGGGCAGAAGAGGCAGTGTGAAATGACTTTATAGGTTGAGATAACTGCTCTTTATTGAAGAGACTGAGCTGACCATTATATCATCCTGTCTCTGGATGTTGTTGCATGTCCTCCTTCCTGTGCAACCTCATTATCCTGTGAGAAAGGATGTCCTTCCACATTCTCTCTTTATGTGGTTGTCTTTCAGCTTCCAAAAGCAGGAAGCCTCACTCATTACCAGGATACTGTAATGTATGCATCATGCTATAATAATTATTGAACTCTTACGGGGATGTACTGTAGAGCTTTATCCAGGAAACTAAAAAGGACTTGAAAGATGTCCATTGTCTACTCTACTGCATTTCCTGTTCATTTGATGCCAGCATCATTACTCTATAGATTCCTCTATTTGGAGAAGCTTTGGAGTCTAAAAATGTAACTGCAGACAGCCCTAATCAAGGCATTGTATTTGACATTCACATGAAGAATAAGAAGATTGGCAATGAGTGGTAGTAATGATGAAAGCCTTTCCTATTCATCAAATTGATTATCATTATCATGTGGTGGTTTGAGTGGCACATGTATTCTAGTCAATAGATCTTTCCATCTGTGGGAATTCTAATCATTTATAGAACTAAATAACTATATCTCTTTGTTCGTGTTTGTTGAGAAAGATATCAATTTTATTGAGTTCTCTGGCAAAGAAACAGCATGGTGCTACTTGGAAGGATCCAGTTATAAAGAAATTCGAGACAGTAATGGCTTTGACTGATTATAGACAATATTAATGTTTCTAGTGATAGGGGGCTGCAGGGTATCAGCCTGTGGTTGACCAATTTTCTGAATAGTGTCGGGGTTGGAAAGTTGGGATGGCACCTTGCTACCCCAGGAGAAACTTGAAAGGGTCACTGCAATTTTCTGTTATTTGTTGCACTTACTAAAGATCCGGGAAGCAATTGGCACCATTTGGAAGGCTGAGCTCAAGCCAATTCTCAGCTAGCGGGACTTCCATTAGGATTAAAAGTAAATTTTTAATGCATAGATTTGCCATAGCAGCTAAAGCATTAGGGTAATGATTACATTTGTATCTCCAGACATTCTTACTGGATGCAAGGGTATGTACGGAATACTCCTTCTCCTCTTGATCTGAATTTCAAGATAAAAGTAAGAGTAAAATGGAGTGAAAATCCATCAGTTATGAATCCACTACAAAGATAAGCCCCCTCCCCACTGGCTCCTAACCAGGATTACACATGTAGCAGTTCAACAAGCCAGGAAACTTGGTCCAGGAAATAGATTTTGTTTGACAAAATTGTATTAAATGAGCTGAAGGGGAATATATAATGCTGGAAAGTGAAATATCAACACAAGTTTCTGTAAATGTATGATGTTTTAATGCACTTTTTCTAGATTGAAGGACATGCTCCCATTTTCACTGAACGCGTCGTATTTTGTTTGGCTCCATGGATAATGATGCCCAACACTCAGGCTCCTCAGGAAGTGTTTGTGTGCAGGTATGAGACTGCCTCATAAAGAAGCAACTGGCTTTCCTAATGGATTGAACATCAAGTTCCTTCAGCACATGCATTGGTTCTCAAGGTCAAACGTGGCTAAATTGCAGTTGTTTGCTTCAATAAATAGTCACTGAAGTTGGCCAGCTGCAGGTCAGCCAAGTTTGGTAATTGAAACTATGTTGAGTTTGCTTTCAGTTGGCTAAGTCTGGATTGTCGTTAGGGCAGTTATGGAGCAAACTGTGACTAGGTATAATCCTTACCAGAGACCTGATACACCAAATATCTAAATATAATGACTCACTTTGCAGCAGATTTATCAAATTGATCATCCCTTTGTCTCAATCTAGATTCCTCTGCACTATAGATCACTTAGTCAAATGTCTGTCATGGAGCAATTACTTTAATCTGTCATCAGGGAGAGTGATTGATCATTTGCAGGATACAGTAGATTTGTAAACCTTCATTGAACTATACTAATTGAATTTTAGAGGAAGGTTTTAACGTGTTATGTCAGGGAATATCTAAAGATGTTACTAAACAAGAAATTATTAGCAAAACATAATGCATGGAATTGAGGGGAACTGATAAATACGTCTAAAGAATTGGTCAGGAAGAAGAAGACAGTCAAACTAGTTGGTTTGTGCTCTAATCGGTTGGAAGTGACTAATGATGTCCTTCAAGGATCTGACCTGGCCCTCAGTTTTTCAATAGATTTATCAAAGACTTAAAAGAAGGAATAGCAAGCCTTATAGCTAAATATGCTGACCAAACTAAGTTAACTGACACAGTGAGCATAAATGGAAGTAGAAAAGAACATTATTAGATCAAGTGAATGGGTAAAGCATTTCCCCTTGAACCAAAGAAAGATAGAGCCGAGTGTTTTCTAAATGGAGAGGGGCTAGGAATTGTGAAATAGGATTTTAGGAGGTCCATGTAAAGAAACCACAAAAAGGAACTGGAAAGTCACAAAAACATTTAAAAGATTAAAGGAATGTTAGTCTCAATCTCAAGAGTTGAACACAAAAAGTTGGAATTTAATTGAAGCAGAAAACAAAACTCTTCTGAGTTCTAGGAAGGATATAGTGGCTTTGGAGGGGATAAAGCATAGATTCCAGGGCTGAAAGGGTTAAATTATGAAGCGAGGTTTCAAAGAATTAGCTTGTCTTTGCTGAAGTGTGGTCAATTAAGTGTTGATCTAGTCCAGCTCTTCCCCTCTCTAGAATCTCATTTCTTTTTGCCTAGTGTAAGCAATAATGCAAAATTCGTGAAAGAATTCAGAGCTCTGGTGGAGAAGGCAGCATGCAAACTGACAGTTTGTTCTGAAGAAATGAATCGCCGTGATCGCTGGATACAGGTAAAACACTGAATTCCTAAAATTCCAGCCTACAGGAAGAGTGAACATTCATAAAAGATAAGTGCTATAGTGACCTTCATCTCGAGGAACAGTACACATGTAGTACTAGGGAATAGCCTCAGGTCAGGCACAAACATCTTTGGGGTGATAGAATCTCTAAATGAAACTTTGTTGCAATAGATGCAGATAAGAGCTCCTTGATACACTCCAGTTGCTCAAATGCAGCCAAATCTCTATCTCCTTTCCCCCTTGTTCCTTTGCATCAAAGAATGCTAAATACATGAACAAGCTCTCAACCTACCTAGGCAGAGTACTATCTTCACTTGCTTCACCTGGCTACCTTTTTATGCCAAATTTTGTTGATCAAGGAATGGAATATCCCAGCTCCTCAATAAATAAATTGCAAAAATAGTTTGTAGGTTTTAATATCATTCAAAGCCACTTTTGTTAATTGCTTTCTATGATTAACAGAACTAGTTCACTTGAGATTGATGTTTTCAAATTAGAATGTAATATAAATAATTCCTGATCCTAATCTAAGTTTTCACAGTACAAATACATTAACACATTGAAAACACTGATACCACAATCTACAACTGGAATGTTAACACTATCAACAAAACCAGATATTAAACTCTTGTCCAGATGAATATTGATGGCATGACTTAATATCTGTATTTACAAAACTAATTTGTACTCGTTATCCAAGGATATCGAAGATGGTGGGAGTGGAAGTTCCAGGGGCATTGTTCATAACCTTTAAATCTTCCCTAGTCAGAAAAAGGTGCCAGAAAAACTTGTAAGAAATTTTAATCAAGAGGAGAGTTTTTTAGGGTCTTACATCGTGCGTGTCATTTAAAGATTGTCCTTGTATCAAGCAGTTATGAATTTAATTTGGACATTTCATTATAATTCCTAATGGATACAAAATGTAACATTGCACTGATCATCTATTAGTTGACATCAAATTAGCAATACCATCCTGCAAGTCCATGAGCTATAATTGTCTCCAGTCTGTTGCATGGCACAGTATCAAACAAACTCTGGAAGACCATGTTCACCACAACAACAGCGTTATCCTCATTGACACATTCCGTCACCTCTTCAAAAACTCCAGCGGGTTAGTTAAACATGTTTCCCATTTGGAAATTTCAGCTTGCAAGCTGGAAGAGCAGCATCTCATTTTCTGCTTTGGGCCCATGCAGCCTTCAGGACTCAAAATCAAGTTCAATAACCCTAATGCCTGAGCACCTTCTCCAATCTCCCTGTCCCAACCCTCACACACCAGGCCTTGTCATCACATGGGGCTGACACCACAACCGTCCGATTGTCAGCTACCAATGGTCACTAGTAGCAGCTATTGGTTCGTCCAGGCTGACCTTTACCCATTCCTTTTGTCTGCACAATTGCTGCTGTTACTCTTGCTATCTCAGCTCCGTCTCCACATTTACTCCTTCTCCTTCCACCATTCCTTCATCAGCATATATACCAAACTTTTCCTGGCTATCAGTTCTGACGAAAGGTCACTGTACACAAAACGTTAACTCTGCTCTCCCCGCACAGAAGCTGCCAGACTTGCTGAGTTTTCCCAACAATTGCTGATTTTGTTTCTGATTTCCAGCATGCATAGTTGTTTGTTTCTTTTTGTACGGTACAATATAAAATGAATGTTCATATTTCTTTTGGCACCTCCCCTGTGACTAGGGAAGTTTGAAAGGTTATGATCAATACCCAACAACTTCCACTCTCACTACACTCAATATCCTTGGATAACTAAATTAGTTTTGTACAGAATAAAAATTGAGATTGTCTTACCTGACTTTGCGTGCTCTCAGTCCTCTGTTGAGCCTGCTCAACCCATCCAAGATCATGCCTGCTAGAGCTGAAACCTCAACTCTACTCTCCTGTCTGCTCTGAATACTCTTCAATTCCCCCAGTTGTTAATCAAGAATCTATCGAACTCTGACTTAAAATTATTCAATGACCCTGCCTCCTGTGCTCTTTGGGAAAGTTAATTCCATAGCCTTATGATCCTCAAAGAAAAAGAATTATCCTCATCTCCATGTCAAAAAGGAGACGCCTTATTTTTCAAACATGTCACCTGGTTCCCGTCTATAATTCAATCAGCATCTACACAATCCTATCCCCTCAAGGATTGTACGTGTTTCAGAAGTATAAATATACTTTCTAAACTCCAATGGATAAAAGCTCAGTCTGCATAACCCATTCTCGTACAACATACAGTGCCACCCCCATATCCCAGAATTCAGTTGAATGAATAAATCAAATACTTCAGATGCTGGAATTCTAAAGTAAAAACGGAAAGTGGTGGAAATGCATCAGATCAGGCAGCATCAATGGAGAGAGTAAAAGAGCAAATATATTGGATTCAATATACTCTTGTTTTTCTCATCAGTTAATGAAGCTTTTCTGCACTACTTCTAGTGTAACTAAATCACTGTCTACATGAGATGATTAGAAGTATACGCACTACTTCAGATGCAGTCTCGTAATGCCCTGTACAACTGTAGCAAAATTTCTCTGCTTTTATTTTCAATTCACCTTGCAATAAAATAGATTCGAACCCATATTGTAGGACAACAGACTGGATGCAGTACTGAGACAATGCAGCGATGACTAACGTGCCACCTTTCCATCAAGATCTTCTGACCTCAATTCAGTATAAATGTATTGTTAGCACTATTTCATCGGAGACCGTGGATATTGTTCCCAAAGTCCTGATGAATACTTCTTTCCCCTCAAACAACATCATCACAAAATCTGGTTGTTTGACACCAAGGCAGGTAAATGGATATAGAGGACAGAAGCAAAAGGAAAAACTTGTGCAGATGTCTTAGAGAGCGGCAGAGAGATTTAGGGACCAACTAGCAGATCTTCCATTTGCAATGGAATGAAGAAATTTAGGGTTGCACATGGCGTCACAATTGAAAAATTGATTGAGATTTTGGAGAATTGAGAGCCAGACAGGGTTATGGAAGTAGTCAGGGACAAGAATATGAAAGGATATAAATATGAAAATGTTCATTTCAAGATTAAGGCCTGATGATCTAGAATGTCATATTGGTCAGTGAACACCAGGATGATTAGTGAAAGGGTTTAGGTGTCAGTTGATCAATGCAGAGCAATCTTTTTTTTTCTTGTTTTAGGAGATCAGGGTCTCTGCATGAAACCAGTCAGCCAAACAGTTACTGTCGGTCAAAATTCAGTGAAATTATCCTCTCACCTGCAGGGTCCAACAATACCAAAATTATAAGGAGGGCGATTGTATCATTTTTATAGCAATAACAGAGGAATGCTTGTCATAAGGTGATTATGACATTCACTTTGCTTGTGGTGCTTTGAAATGGGAAGGCTTTAGAACCTCCAGGAGTGTCCTGTTGACCAAAGCAGATATTGATGGAGATCCAGCACCTCCTCCAGTGTGCTAGCACCGTCTTTGGCCACGTGAGGAAAAGGGTGATCAAGGACAACAACATCAAATCTGACGCCAAGCTCATGGTATACAGAGCTGTGGTGGTTCCTGCACCCCAAATGTTTCTGAGATGTGACCTGTCCACAGCAGACACCCTGGCACTGGAGCAGTATGACCAATGCTCCCTGTGCAAAATCCTGTGAATCTGCTGGGAAGACAGATGCACTAACTTCAGCGTCCTTTACCAGGCCAATATCCCCAGTATCAATGTACTGAGCACCCTTGATCGGCTGCGATGGGCTTCTTCCGTATGACCAACACAAGATTCCCCAAGCAAGTGCTTCATTCCCAGCTTCAAAATGGCAGGCAAGCCTCAGATGGACAGAGGAAGTGCTTCAGGGATACTCTCAACGCCTCACTGGCAAAGTGCAGCATTCCCACAGACACCTGGGAATCATTGGCCCATGACCATTCAAAGTGGAGGAGAAGTATCCGGGAAGGCGCGGCGAGCACCTCGAGACTTGCCATCAGGGAAAAAGTGGAAGCCAGGTGAAAACAATGTAAGGAGTACACTGCCATACCAACGCCCCACTCCTCCTTTCCACAAGCAACTTTTGGCCCAAGTGTGGCAGAATCTGCAGAAGCTGCATCAGACTATACAGCCACCTATGGACTCCCCCTGAGTGTGGAAGAGAATCATCCACATCTGTGAGGGACTGCTGTTGATGCATTAAAACACATTCCACCAAAATCTCACTGCAGTTGTATCGACCTAATTGGTCCCTTCTCTTTATCCATCCATTTGTGGTTTACTTTTACTTTTCATTAAAATTGAAGATAGTATCAAACTTAAAGAAAAAGCATTTGATTATGCATAGATGGGTAGCAGGTCAGAACATTGGATAGAATACAAAAAAACAGTGAAGAACAACTGGAACATCAGAACTGGGAGCAGTAGGTAATTCAACCCCTTAAATAAATCAATCATAAAAAGGGAAAAATTAGAGTACAAGAGAAAGTTAGCCAGAAATATAAAAGCTGATAATAAGAGCCTATATAGTGATTTGAAGAAGAGGATTTAACAAGATGAACATTGGTCCTACAGAAAGTGAACCTAGGGAATTAATAATGGAAAATAAATAGCTTGCAAATGAGTTTAACAGGTTTTTTGGATCGATCTTCACGGTACAGAATGCATGTAACACCCCAGCAGTATCTGTAAATCAGGAAATGGAAGAGAGGGAGGGACTCAAGAAAATTATAATCATCAGGGAAATGATATTGAGCAAATTGTTGGAGCTGTGGGCTGACAAGTCCCTTGGTCCTGATGGGCATCATCCTTGGGTCTTATCAGAAATGGCTGGTGGGATAATTGATGTACTGGGTTATTTTTTCCAAAATTCTGTAGATTCAGGAAAAATTCCATTAGATCGAAAATGTGACTTTTTCATTCAAAGAAGAGGGGAGGCATAAAGTAGGAAACTATAAGCCAATTAGCTTAATATCTGGCATGAGGAAGATGTTAGAAGCTATTATTAAATTCATTACAGCAGGGCACTTGGAAAAGTTCAAGTTAATCAGGCAGAGTCAACATGGTTTTGTAATAAGTAAATTTAATCAATTTATTGGAATTCAATGAGGAAGTAACTGTTGTGAAGTTTATTTAGTACTTGTGGATTGGAAGGCTGGACATTAGAATTTGTTTATAAATTAGTAGGGGGTAAGAGTGTATGGTCCCTTTTAGAAGGTTTTTTTTTTTGCTTGCATTTTAAATAAGTCTGCAGGTAGTAGCAAATGCACAGACGTCTTGAAATTGAAACATTATATCAGAAGGCTATACTGCTAGTAGGCAAAACAGTATTTTTACCAAGACAACAGGTTTTTGAATTTAGCCAATTAATTTAAACCAGGCCCTAAATACCAAAGCCTTATTAAATTTAAGTCTGATGGTTTTGACAATCTAGGACCAATCCTATTGTAAAAAATTAATACATCATCAAGGGTATAAAAGATGGGGGCATTTGAAAATTGTTGTGAGAGTGAACTGCCATCAGAAGAGTAAAACTCTGGCTTCCACAGAAATCTTTAAGCTCTCTGATTAAGCCCCATCATTGCACTCTTAGCTAATATTCCTGACGCAAGGATTCGATGAGGAAAGAATTCCAGACTGAGGAATTATGGAAAAGGCACAGAACATTCCAGGAAAAAATCCTGACTCTGGTTTTAAGAGTCTAAGTTTTAATTTATTTTTCTTATTACCTTGGTTCATATAAGTGGGACTTGTATTTATTGGGACAGCATGCCATTAGAATTTTGTTCTCTTTGGAAACTGTCAGTAGTTAAGGGGTAATTGTTCAGTTTGCTCGTAGGTCTGTTAATTTGTTCACCGTTCGAGTTAGATAAATAAATTGTTACTTGAAGATTATAGAGTGAGTGAAAGGATTTCACTTCATTTAATCTCTCCTTTTATAACAGATTGTGAGGTTAAAGGCAGATAATACCACTTTTCCCATTTCCTTGAACAGATTGAGACATACTAAAGACGAAAGTTTGGACAGGCTAAGCTTGTACCTGTGGGAGTTCAGGATGAAAGAGGAACTTGATAGTATCACATAAGATCCAGAAGGATATTCTTTTGTGGAAGAATGTAGAACGACAGTAGAATCCCTACAGCATAGACACAAGCCATTTGGCCCAACGAATCCACACCGATCCTCTCGAGCATCCCACCCAGACTCATTATCTCTGTAACCCTGCATTTCCCGTGGCTAACCGACCTAGCCTCCACATCCCTGGACTCTACGGGCAGTTTAGCGTGATTGATCCACTTAACCTGCACAACTTCAGACTGTGGGAGGAAACCGGAGCACCAGGAGGAAATCCACATAGACATGGAGAGAATGTGGAAACTCCACACAAACAGTTACCCAAGGCTGGAATCAAATCCAGGTCCCTGGTGCTGTGAGGCAGCAGTGCTGACCACTGAGCCACTGCCGCCCAAGGTGCCATCATTTTAAAATAATGGGACACAGATGAGGAGAATTTTTTTTTCTCTCGTGATATGTCATGAGTCTTTGGAACTCTGTTTTCCAAAAGAAAGTGGAAGTGGAGTCCTTGAATATTTTTAAGGCAAAGATAGATAGGTAGGTAGATTCTTGATAAACAAGAGAATGAAAGGTTTTTGAAGCTAGGTTTGGAATGTAGAATAATTAGATTAGCTATGATCTTTCTTAGTGAATGCCTGAGCAGGCTTGAGTACTGAATGACCACCTCCTGCTCTTAATTTGTATGTGCATGTTCTACCCGTAGAAGTAGTCTCCTTGCCTGTGGATTTTGTGTCTTTATTCCTCTGTCACAGGTTTTTTCCAGTGCTATTGATCTTTTATTTGCTTCAATTTGTATTCCTTTTGTCTTTATTCACTTTGCCTTTCTGAGGGATTGCTGTGCTGATCTTTCTCTTCCAGGATGAAATTGAGTTTGGTTACACAGAAGCTCCTCACAAATCCTTCCCTGTTGTGTTGGATTCTCCTCGAAATCGTGGTCTGATGATGTTTCCTTACAAAAAACTCCTGGTGAGGCACAATGTTTCTTTGGAGTATAAGTTTTTTTTTAGAATGTTTGTTTGTTTTTTTATTTCTTCAGTCTAATCCTACTTCTTGACTGAGATCATGAATTCCATTTTGTAATGTACCTCATTCTCAGTATTCATTTGTGACCTTCGGCAGTGTACAATATTAGACTTCTATACGGTACAAGTTTATAACAGACATAACTGTTTGCATCCTCAGTTGACAGGATTGTCAAGTCTGAACCTATTCCTGTTGTAGACAGTTTTGAATCTGACTTCAAAGCTCGGATCTCTATTGAGTTGGCATGATTCAGGAATCCTTTAGAAATGGCAGGGCCCAATTCCAGGATTCCAGCCCCATTGCTGATTCTGGCGATTTTCGTGAACGTGGAATAATGTTCTGGTTACCCATTCACACAACACACTTGCCAGACCCATTACAGAGATGGGCAATTTAAACCACCCTGCAATTTTAGTGAATTCAAGCCCTTCAGTGGTTAGGTATTTCTCTCCGAGAAAGTGTGAACTATGGGGCATTTTAGTCACAAATGAGGAACCCAGAAAAAAAAGTCACCCACTCTTGGAATTATTTAATTGACATTATTTTAAATGCACAAATAAATGTTCTTTCAGCTTCAGTAGTTATGTTATGTTATATTTGCTGCAGTGATTCAGATATCTAGTCTGAGGTGAGTTAAAAGGCCAGAGACCTACTCAAAATTATAAACGCACCTGTCACTTTTTCGGGAGGTTTTGATTGGCAGGAAGATCTGAAAAATGGAAAAGGAAACAGAATTCTGGTTTCAGTTTCAAAAGATTTCATTGTTTACATTTTTCAGGGTTCATTATTATAGCCAGGTCCATAGTCAAGCTTGGCTGTGTGTCAAAAGTATCAGTACCACTTATCTCACATGGAAGACATTACTGTATAAGCATTTTGAGGGGCAATGGGGTGTATAATAAAACAGGAAGAGTGTATGGGGATATGAGGATAGGTAGGGATGATTAGAGTAAGGGTTAGAAGTTTGAAGACCTGAAATACATCATTAAACTGGGCTAATATCCCAATACATGGAATCAGGATTTTATCTTGCCAGCCTTACCATCTGTTCATTATCATCTTGTACCTTCTTGTGTTGCAGCCATTTATCCTTGTGCTTCAGAATGAAGATATCGTGGGTAGCGTCCCTTTTTAAAGGGAACATACTTATTGGATCAGAAGTTTTCTGACTTGACTTTCCCACCACCTCCATGAAAATCAGAGTCCAGATATGGTTTGCAGTAATAGATTTCTTTCTGTTGTTGTTCAACGGCAACCCAGACACTCAATAAGTAGCATCTTGTCGAGTCAGGTTTGGAGATGTGACAGGGAGTAAAATTAGGGAATATAACATTGAGGTAGCTCTCCAATGAGTTGCCATCGTTGAGTGATTTTGCTGGAGCCAGGATGTGTCTGGCATCGGCAACCTGCTAGGCATTGGCAGATAGCTAATTATTATCAATTATACACCCATTGATAAGATTGTTTGGATCTTCTTGGCAAAGAATGTGCCCCCACTGAAGTCAAAACCTGGGAGATACCTTTAGGATGCCTGGAGGTGGCAACCAGTGGCAGGCCTGGAATCCAGTGACTCCTCCTTTGATAGGATAACATTAGAATAGTTTCAAATTGCTGTTTTCCTGTTACTTAGATACAATAAAAATCTACAAGCTATCTAGAAATAATACAATGATTAAAAAGTGTTCATACCTAGAATACTGAAGTTTCACCACATGAGCTCCCTGCCCCAAGGCTTCTACATTTTGGTAGCTAACACATCCATCCTTGCAACATGATTAGAAAGTGAACACATTCTAAATTAGCTGATTAACATGTTTCTCATATTCTGTAATTTTTCAAATTAATAAATGAAAACATCCCAAGAAATTAGAAAGTATGCATTTTATGTAACACCCCTAATATTGGGCTCCTGGATTTTTTGAGGCAGGTTTAAAGAGATTGATATTGAATTGCTGGACAGTTCAGAGCAATTCCATCTTATTTTTAAATATCCAGAGTGCATCACTGGACAATCATCCAAAGTGTTTAAAGGAAGAGTAGGAAGAGATCCACTCTGCATGTAACCATGTTGACTATGTTTTACTAACTAGGGAATAATAGAGTGCTTTGCTCTGTTATGTATCTCTTGTCATGTGATTTGAGTGCTTAATATTGTCAATAAGCGTAAAAAAGTTGGAAAATATTGTTTCCAGTGTCTCCAATGAGGATGAATCTTGGTGTTCATTGAAGTTTGATGACGTGATTCTTATCTTTACTACAGTTGGATAATTGTGCAGGTAGGTTAAGTGATAGACTGCACTGAGGCCAATGGCTATATAGTTCAGAAGGCAACAGTTTTTAGCAACTATCAGTCTTTAACTATCAAGGTTAATTCAATATAAAACTCTATCAATAATGGGCTTATTTTTATTGCGAATTTGTGTACTATCCATTTTATGGTTATTTATTTGTCTAGGGCCCGGACTTTGGACACGTAACCAGAGAATCTGATTTTGTCAACAGCCTGGACTCCTTTGGGAATCTGGAGGTCAGCCCCCCAGTAACAGTGAATGGAAAAGAATATCCAATGGGAAGGATTATCATTGGCAGTGCTTTTCCTACGTAAAGTTATTTCATTGATTTTTTTTTTTGGGGAAGGGAAACCAAGGTGAAGAGTTCTTGCCCCTTGTGTATATTGCACAGGTGACAGTCGGTCTCCAGTAACTTGACCAAATAACTCCGCTTCATCTGTAAGTGTAGCTTATGAGATCCTGTGGACTGATTTGATTTCCTCAAAAGTTATCCACTTCTGTCCATTACTTTTCTAAAGTCAAGCATTTTACATCAAGCATTTATATACATTTGAGGTTACTTCTAATTGGACAAGCCTGAAGCTCAATCAACCTTTAAATCATATACAGAATCTCAATTCTCAGTATGTACAGTTTGCAATCTGATAGCAACTTTCCTGTGAAATGTACTGCATTTTGTGACAAAGTGCCCTGCTCAATGTGACAGGTATCAGTTGGGTCTACACAGACACACAGGTATCTGTCCAGAAAGGTGATTAATTCACTGCTTGAGCACTCAGAATAAAAACAGGAAATTCTGAAGTACACAGGGCACTGGCCACCAACTTAACCCATCTTTAAAAGTTCAATGTTTTGGTGATTTGAGACACATACATAACCTATACCCAACCAAGTGACTTGATAGAGGACTGTATACCTCCACATATCTTCCAGTCACGACTCAAATACCAAGTTCAAACTGTGCAAAATTCGGGACTTTCATCTTTAGTGATTTCTGCTCCTTGCATTATTTGGATTAAGTGGCAGACAGTAGAACCGAATCTCACAGGAAGTGAGGAAACACCCGCCAAGAACTGCACAGTTTGCCTGGGCCACATTGAGTTCCACGGAATACTTGAGAAATCCATTAGCAAATGAAATATCCACATTTGAAAAGGAAAGGCATATCTTCTCTCTGTTCATTGCCTCCCTGCACCTATCCATCTTGCCCTTTACCCACATGTAGAGAAAGTGTCCAGTGTTATAATGGGCAGCTAACAGCCTTTTATTAATTGCTGGCATTCAAAAATATGACCCTGATATTCCCAGAATATCACAAAATAACCCCACAACACCAAGAAATGATGCAATCCAGCTGACGTTGCTTTATAGAGTGAGATTAAGCCAGGCAGGGGTAACACCTGTGACATCGTGGCATTGATAGTGTGTTGTACCTTTCACATTATTGATCTCTCAGGCACTTTTAATTTTTGCCTCAAATCTGCCCTGGTATTTGCTGAGGATCTGCAGTTAGATCAAAGGTTCTCATAGAAGACTGACATAGATTGTGAATCTGCTGGGAAACTGGTAAAGAACACAATTGACCAATAATCATTACAGCAAATAATTAAGCAAAAAACTAAAGTTCCAGCAAGTTTGACATTCTCTGGCCAGAGTTGTTTTCTTTTCTAGATCTTTTGGCATTAAATGTGAAATAGAAATGATCACTGATTCAAAACTAATGTTCTTGATATAGAAAAGTAGAATTTACATTTTTAAAAATTATTGTTCCAGTACTTCTGATGGGCGAAACATGGCAAAAGTTGTTCGAAACTTTCTGTATGCTCAGAAGGTGCAGTCTCCTATTGAACTCTTCTCTGACTGGTTGTTCGTGGGTCATGTGGATGAGTTTATGACCTTTGTTCCAGCCCCTGACAGAAAGGTAACCATTTTAGTTCAACCGAGTGAGCAGTATGAGACTCCTGTGTATGTATTTTGTGGTTTGTGGTATATTCTGAAGTCTATGTAATTAGAAATAATGAAAGCAAATCCTGAGAGTGGTGGCAGTGAGGGATTTGCAGGGAGTGGTTCTAATCAACTATGCCTCATGAATGTAGAAGCAGCATTTGTAATTTCCCTAACATTTTCATAAATCTGAGAGAATGGTGGACAACTGAGTGAAACCTTAATGCAATTAACAATTCAGGCCGGCAATGTGTGAACAATTAAAAACAGATGCACTAAATACAGCAACTGGAGGCCAACAGAGGAACTGGAAGGTAGACTGAAAGAATTTCCATTGGATTTCATTCTCTGTTCTCCCATGTTACAGTTGATTTAAGGCAAAGCGGAACTGCATCAGAATGAAGCTCTGTCTCTAGGTCCTCATTATAGGATTGCCAATCAAAATCAATCAAAAAGACATTAGGTGGCCTATTTCCCTCTCTCAAACCAGATTTGTTTGGACAGCGTATTTGCATTCTGTCTCTCCATTCACTGCATTCTCTTCTACTTTGTTCCATACATTCCCTGGAGCAATGTATTTCCCTCTCTTGTTTTGGAAGGAAGATGACTCATCGCATGGGTCTCAGTGGCAGATTGGAAGAAGCATAAGGGGACAGAAAGGCACAGTCAAGAATCGATGCAAATTATTGGACGACTGTGGCATCATCATGCAAACCAATCTGGATCATTGGATCATTTACATCATGTGCAGATCTATCGGGAAATCTCTGAGTGGTGGTTGGAAGAGAAACCATTGGTAGAATTGGTCCTGCTCCTCTTAGAAAGATAAAATTGGAAACAAGCAAGGTAGTCCCAGCAAGCTAGGCTAGGGCAAACTTTGGAGAAGAATGCTGTGCTCAACTGTGTCAGGGCTGTAGTCGAGGCACAAACATTAGGGAGCACTTGGAGTGGCCAATCCCTGGTTGGGAGAGAAGTTGACCACTGTAACACCACACCCTGACACTACTTCATGTGTATTGCAGGGAGAAAGAAGGCAAAGAGACATGGTGGATAGGTTTGTTAGGATGCCCTGCTGAGAGCACATCAGTGTTTGAATATAAACATTTTGCCTATGTTTCTACAGGGTTTCCGTCTTCTCCTGGTAAGTCCTGATGACTGCTGTAAGTTGTTCAAGAAGCTCCAGAAAGAAGGGCATGGTGAAACTCAAATGTTTGAAAGTGAGTTTCTGACGAGTTGTAATATTTCAAAAGTAGCCATATACAACCTAATTACTCCTTTGTCCTGAGCCTAAAGTGGCATAATGCCATTCTTGCAAAAGTGCTTGCTGCCAACGTAGGATGTGGAATAATGTATATAGCTCATCGTTAAATATGTTTCTATTTAATACATCATATCCAACATGGACTTGATGGGATGAATGGACGCTTTCTGTGCCATAATGACACTATGATTATGGTTAAAATAATAGTCCATAGTAATAATTTCTGTACATATTCATGTAAGATTGAAAAAAGGGAGGTCCCAAAACTCAGAGATACATATGAGTTTATTGGCTTTGATAGCTTGGATGAGTTCTCGATGGTAATCAGGTACAGGTCATGCAGAGTGGAGGCTAGGAGCTGTCCCATTGATAACTCTTTCTTTTCCAAACATCCATCATGAACCAATGTGCTAAGATTTCCTGTCATTAAGATGACTAATAAACAGAAAAATCATGGGCAGATGTCTACAAACTGGGATCAGGACTGAGCAGCAGATAATCAATCGTTAATGGGTGGAACATTTGGTTGCATAAACATCAAAGTTTATAAAGAGATATTTGAAGAACTGGCTGAATAAGAAATGGCAATATTGTTTTGAAACAGAAAAGAATTGCTGGAGAAACTCAGCAGGGCTGGCAGCATCTGTAAATAGAAAACACAGTCAATGCATGGGACTTGAAGTGTTAGCTCTACTTTCTGTCTTCAGATGCTTCCAAACCTGTTGAATTTCTCCAGCAAATTTTTGTTTTTTTCTCTTTCTTTTTCTTTCAGAGTTCCAGTATCCGTAGTTCTTGGTTTTATTTTAATGTTGTTTCTGTATTTCTTATCTAGATCTCCACACAAAACCAATCAAAATTAATGAAATCCTCAGTAACCAAAACCTCCTGGACTATAATGCTTATGTGCAGGTGGGTCAATACGATATAACAGTGAACTATTAATGTTTTCTTGTACAAAAGTTATTGCATAACTATTTCAAATTCTCTCCATCTTACACTCAGCAATGTATTGATTGGAACCGAGATGTCTTAAAGAAGGAACTGGGACTGGATGAACAAGATATAATTGATATTCCTGTGTTGTTTAAGCAAGAAGAGAAATCCAACCAAGCAATAGCTTTTTTTCCAGATATGGTAAGTTAAAACTGATGTGGGTGGGTGGCTTATTCCCAATATCTGTTTGAGGGTTACTGAGACACCCATAAGATCAGCCATTAGAAACCATTACCACAGTGAGGTGCATGGTCTCTGCTCCGCACCTCAGCAGGAATTGAGTCTTTATTAGATGAATCATAAATGTAAAATGGGATGTATTTTATATCTCCACTAATTGTCAGAATAGATATTTGCTTCATTTGCCTCATTTGCCTCCTGCTTCTCCTTCATTTTACTTAATTCATTTTCCACTTATCATCATTTATCCTTTTCATTATTCCTTAATTTTTGTCCTCAGCATTGTCTTTCAATCATTTATCCCCTCATTTACACTGCCTTACTCTTCCTGGTTACTTTCTTTTTCTCTGTCCCTCTTTATTACCCCACACTTTATTATTTTTATCATCATTCCAGCACTTGGACACAGCTAGTGAACACATTTGCTCACTTTGTGTTTCTCTAGGTGAACATGATAATCCTTGGCAAATACCTGGGCATTCCAAAACCATTTGGGCCTCTGATCAACGGAAAATGTCCACTGGAATCTGCGGTGCGTTCAGCACTGGAACCCCTTGGCCTGGATTGTAACTTCATCGATGACTTTGTTGCCTATCACCTGAAGGAAGGTGAAATTCACTGCGGTTCTAATGTACGTCGGAAACCATTTTCTTTTAAATGGTGGAATATGGAGATGTAGCTGCCAGTTACAATTGCCATAATTAACAACATATGACTTTTGTGCAGCCTATAACCTGCTGACAAAATGCTACCTGGATATTGGCATTCAAATTGTGCTGCTTCAAGTGCTGTAGTTGGATGTCAAAATCTATGTTCAAATGGTTTCTCTTAAGAATTAGTTGAATTTTTTTTAGGGCAAGTAGAGCTTTCTGTTTATATTTGTGGGTTTTTTCAACTCCAATGTTGTTTTGCAAATAGGATTAATATTAATTCAAGCCAAGTAAGTAACAAATTTGCATTAATGTAACATTTAGTATTTTTTAGTAGTAGTATTTCACTGGAGCTGTAATAAAGTCATAATGACACAGATTACATGCTAGTTCCTTTGTGTTCCATAGATACTGACAATTACTTTCACCATGTTGAAAGCTTGAACTCAACTAAAAAGTTTACTTCAAAAATGGATTTTTAAAAAATTTTGTTTGACATCACAGCTGGACCTGATCCTGGCTTTACCTGATACATCTTACATACATTTTCCAGCAGGACACCACTTTGTTTTTATAAATCTTCATCCTTGTTTCCAAATCCTTTCATGGCCTCACATCTCCAAAGCCTCAGTGTTTCTTCAGCTCAGGCCTCTTGTGCAGTCGAGTTTTTAACTACTCGAACAATGGTG
This sequence comes from Rhincodon typus, assembly GCF_021869965.1. NCBI lineage: Eukaryota > Metazoa > Chordata > Chondrichthyes > Orectolobiformes > Rhincodontidae > Rhincodon > Rhincodon typus. Next base: position 710 of record NW_025966902.1, on the reverse strand, counting down.
GCTGTGCCTTCAGATCCCTAAGTGCTGTAATTCCCACTTGGTTTCACTCTCCCTCTGAGACATGTTTAACATCTTATTCTTTTGACCATAAGCTGGCCCAGTAGCTTATCTCATTTGGTGTGAATTTTGTTTGATTCATGTCAAGTGCCTTGGAACATTTTACTATGTTAAAAGCACTAAATAAATGGTAGTTGTTGTTGAAACCCAGGTATACTTAACTGCTGCCTTAATCAAAATCAGCTAAACAAACACAAGCAAGGGATTCAATTAGGAATCATTTTTATGTCCCAGTTTTTTAATTAGATAGATGTGTTTTGTTGTGAGAAAAACATTTGTGCTTCTAAACAGCCATGTAATCCATACGGGTTGAAGTTTTAAAAATACCTAAAGGTACAGCCAGTCATGGTTTTTTGAATTCTCCATGATACTTCTCTAATTTTATTGAAGTGCATTCCAAGTAGCAGATGCTTCTAAGAATGAACTAAGTCTTAGAAACATAGAAAATGGGAGCAGTCTATTCAACATGATCATGGCTGTTGTTTCTATCTCAACACCATTCTCCTCATACCCCATGATACCTTTAATCTTTAGAAAGCTGTCTATTTTTTCCTAAACATATTTAGTGACTGACTTACCTCCACAGCTTACTGTGTTAGGAAATTCCACGGTTTACTACTTTCAGTTCAATCTGAAATGTCCAACCCTGTATC